>NC_083560.1:158250619-158409439 GCF_019925205.1 Metopolophium dirhodum | reverse complement strand
ATTAGTAGAAGGAATAACTAGAATTTAGAACACAATAATTACGTTTATATTAACATTGTTCATTGATAGGGTAAATCTTTTCAAATTAATAAAAAAAATAATTTGTTGATGAATTAAATTTTAGTCAATTGCAAATACACTTATCCACTATAAACAAACTAGGTTTTCAGAAAACTAGAGTTTAAAACACAATAATTACGCTTATATGAACATTTTTTAGCGTGGGGTACATCTTTTCAAATTAATAAAAAACATAATTTGTTGATGAATAAAACTTTAGTCAATTGTAAATACATTAGTCAGCTATAGGTAGATGAGTAGAAGGCAAAACTATAATTTAGAACTCAATTATTACGTTTATAATGACATTGTTCATTGATAGGGTAAATCTTTTTAAATTAATAAAAAACAAAATTTGTAGATGAATTAAATTTTAGTCAATTGCAAATACACTTATCCACTGTAAATAAACTAGGTTTTCAGAAAACTATAGTTTAAACCCAATAATTACCCTTATATGAAAATTTCTTAGCGTTGGGGTACATCTTTTCAAATTAATAAAAAACATAATTTGTTGATGAATACAATTTTAGTCAATTACTAATCACTTATCAACTATAATGAAACTAGGTTTTCAGAAAACTAGAGTATAAAACCAAATAATTACGCTTATATGAACATTTTTTAGCGTTGGGGTAAAACTAGAATTTAGAACTCAATTATTACCTTTATATTAACATTGTTCATTGATAGGGTACATCTTTTCAAATTAATAAAAAACATAATTTGTTGATGAATACAATTTTAGTCAATTGCAAATACACTTATCAACTATAATGAAACTAGGTTTTCAGAAAACTAGAGTTTAAAACCCAATAATTACGCTTATATGAAAATTTCTTAGCGTTGGGGTACATCTTTTCAAATTAATAAAAAACATAATTTGTTGATGAATAAGACTTTAGTCAATTGCTAATACATTAGTCACCTATAGATAGATTAGTAGAAGGAATAACTAGAATTTAGAACTCAATAATTACGTTTATATTAACATTGTTCATTGATAGGGTACATCTTTTCAAATTAATAAAAAACATAATTTGTTGATGAATACAATTTTAGTCAATTGAAAATACACTTATCAACTACAAAGAAACTAGGTTTTCAGAAATCTAGAGTTTCAAACCCAATAATTACGCTTATATGAAAATTTTTTTGCGTTAGGGTACATCTTTTCAAATTAATAAAAAACATAATTTGTTGATGAATAAAACTTTAGTCAATTGTAAATACATTGGTCACCTATAAATAGATTAGTAGAAGGAATAACTAGAATTTAGAACACAACAATTACGTGTATATTAACATTGTTCATTGATAGGGTAAATCTTTTCAAATTAATAAAAAACATAATTTGTTGATGAATTAAATTTTAGTCAATTGCAAATGCACTTATCCACTATAAATAAACTAGGTTTTCAGAAAATTAGAGTTTAAAACACAATAATTACGCTTATATGAACATTTTTTAGCGTTGGGGTACATCTTTTCAAATTAATAAAAAACATAATTTGGTGATGAATAAAACTTTAGTCAATTGTAAAGACATTAGTCAGCTATAGGTAGATGAGTAGAAGGCAAAACTATAATTTAGAACTCAATTATTACGTTTATAATGACATTGTTCATTGATAGGGTAAATCTTTTCAAATTAATAAAAAACAAAATTTGTAGATGAATTAAATTTTAGTCAATTGCAAATACACTTATCCACTGTAAATAAACTAGGTTTTCAGAAAACTATAGTTTAAACCCAATAATTACCTTTATATAAAAATTTCTTAGCGTTGGGGTACATCTTTTCAAATTAATAAAAAACATAATTTGTTGATGAATACAATTTTAGTCAATTGCAAATACACTTATCAACTATAATGAAACTAGGTTTTCAGAAAACTAGAGTATAAAACCAAATAATTACGCTTATATGAACATTTTTTAGCGTTGGGGTAAAACTAGAATTTAGAACTCAATTATTACCTTTATATTAACATTGTTCATTGATAGGGTACATCTTTTCAAATTAATAAAAAACATAATTTGTTGATGAATACAATTTTAGTCAATTGCGAATACACTTATTCACTATAAATAAACTAGGTTTTCAGAAAACTAGAGTTTAAAACCCAATAGTTACGCTTTTTTGAAAATTTCTTAGCGTTGGGGTAAAACTAGAATTTAGAACTCAATTATGACCTTTATATAAACATTGTTCATTTATAGGGTACATCTTTTAAAATTAATAAAAACATAATTTGTTGATGAATAAAATTTTAGAGAAATAACTGTATATGCCCGATTAACCAGTTATTATGCACTCTACGATTTTATGCCACTGGATGCTTTCAAACCACTGCAGGAGATCTGTGTGGCTTTAGTTCTTCAACAGTAAATCGGATAGTGCATAAAGTTAGTTGTACTATTGCGTCCTTGCGTAGTCAATATATTAAATTTCCTGGAACACCAGAGGAAATAAGACGGAACCAGTTAAATTTTTACAGAAGAGCCAAGTTCCCAAGAGTCATCGGTGCTATTGACTGTACCCATGTGAAGTTGTGGCAATCACCAGGTATTTACAAAAATAATTAATACTCAAACCTGTTTTTCTTATTACTAGGTACAAGTTATTACACCCGTAGACACAATTTTCTAACAATATAAATGTAATTAATTTATTTTTATTTTTACAATTATAGTTACATTTTACATTAGTGGTCTTTCTTTCTGAATTGCAGGTGGAGAATCCGCTGAGCGTTTCCGGAACCGCAAAGGATATTTTTCGTTAAACGTTCAAGCATATCGCAATGCTAATTTGGAAATAATTGATGTTGTTGCAAATGCAAATGATATTTCAACAATAATCAGACATTTTCATAATTTATTTGTTTATTTATTATAATTTATAATTTATTATAATATATTAACATTGTTCATTGATAGGGTACATCTTTTCAAATTAATAAAAAACATAATTTGTTGACGAATAAAATTTTAGTCAATTGCAAATACACTTATCCACTATAAACAAACTAGGTTTTCAGAAAACTAGAGTTTAAAACACAATAATTACGCTTATATGAACATTTTTTAGCGTTGGGGTACATCTTTTCAAATTAATAAAAAACATAATTTGTTGATGAATAAAACTTTAGTCAATTGTAAATACATTAGTCAGCTATAGGTAGATGAGTAGAAGGCAAAACTATAATTTAGAACTCAATTATTACGTTTATAATGACATTGTTCATTGATAGGGTAAATCTTTTTAAATTAATAAAAAACAAAATTTGTAGATGAATTAAATTTTAGTCAATTGCAAATACACTTATCCACTGTAAATAAACTAGGTTTTCAGAAAACTATAGTTTAAACCTAATAATTACCCTTATATGAAAATTTCTTAGCGTTGGGGTACATCTTTTCAAATTAATAAAAAACATAATTTGTTGATGAATACAATTTTAGTCAATTACTAATCACTTATCGACTATAATGAAACTAGGTTTTCAGAAAACTAGAGTATAAAACCAAATAATTACGCTTATATGAACATTTTTTAGCGTTGGGGTAAAACTAGAATTTAGAACTCAATTATTACCTTTATATTAACATTGTTCATTGATAGGGTACATCTTTTCAAATTAATAAAAAACATAATTTGTTGATGAATACAATTTTAGTCAATTGCAAATACACTTATCAACTATAATGAAACTAGGTTTTCAGAAAACTAGAGTTTAAAACCCAATAATTACGCTTATATGAAAATTTCTTAGCGTTGGGGTACATCTTTTCAAATTAATAAAAAACATAATTTGTTGATGAATAAGACTTTAGTCAATTGCTAATACATTAGTCACCTATAGATAGATTAGTAGAAGGAATAACTAGAATTTAGAACTCAATAATTACGTTTATATTAACATTGTTCATTGATAGGGTACATCTTTTCAAATTAATAAAAAACATAATTTGTTGATGAATACAATTTTAGTCAATTGAAAATACACTTATCAACTACAAAGAAACTAGGTTTTCAGAAATCTAGAGTTTCAAACCCAATAATTACGCTTATATGAAAATTTTTTTGCGTTAGGGTACATCTTTTCAAATTAATAAAAAACATAATTTGTTGATGAATAAAACTTTAGTCAATTGTAAATACATTGGTCACCTATAAATAGATTAGTAGAAGGAATAACTAGAATTTAGAACACAATAATAACGTTTATATTAACATTGTTCATTGATAGGGTAAATCTTTTCAAATTAATAAAAAAAATAATTTGTTGATGAATTAAATTTTAGTCAATTGCAAATACACTTATCCACTATAAACAAACTAGGTTTTCAGAAAACTAGAGTTTAAAACACAATAATTACGCTTATATGAACATTTTTTAGCGTTGGGGTACATCTTTTCAAATTAATAAAAAACATAATTTGTTGATGAATAAAATTTTAGTCAATTGTAAATACATTAGTCAGCTATAGGTAGATGAGTAGAAGGCAAAAATATAATTTAGAACTCAATTATTACGTTTATAATGACATTGTTCATTGATAGGGTAAATCTTTTCAAATTAATAAAAAACAAAATTTGTAGATGAATTAAATTTTAGTCAATTGCAAATACACTTATCCACTGTAAATAAACTAGGTTTTCAGAAAACTATAGTTTAAACCCAATAATTACCCTTATATGAAAATTTCTTAGCGTTGGGGTACATCTTTTCAAATTAATAAAAAACATAATTTGTTGATGAATACAATTTTAGTCAATTGCAAATACACTTATCAACTATAATGAAACTAGGTTTTCAGAAAACTAGAGTATAAAACTAAATAATTACGCTTATATGAACATTTTTTAGCGTTGGGGTAAAACTAGAATTTAGAAATCAATTATTACCTTTATATTAACATTGTTCATTGATAGGGTACATCTTTTCAAATTAATAAAAAACATAATTTGTTGATGAATACAATTTTAGTCAATTGCAAATACACTTATCAACTATAATGAAACTAGGTTTTCAGAAAACTAGAGTTTAAAACCCAATAATTACGCTTATATGAAAATTTCTTAGCGTTGGGGTACATCTTTTCAAATTAATAAAAAACATAATTTGTTGATGAATAAGACTTTAGTCAATTGCTAATACATTAGTCACCTATAGATAGATTAGTAGAAGGAATAACTAGAATTTAGAACTCAATAATTACGTTTATATTAACATTGTTCATTGATAGGGTACATCTTTTCAAATTAATAAAAAACATAATTTGTTGATGAATACAATTTTAGTCAATTGAAAATACACTTATCAACTACAAAGAAACTAGGTTTTCAGAAATCTAGAGTTTCAAACCCAATAATTACGCTTATATGAAAATTTTTTTGCGTTAGGGTACATCTTTTCAAATTAATAAAAAACATAATTTGTTGATGAATAAAACTTTAGTCAATTGTAAATACATTGGTCACCTATAAATAGATTAGTAGAAGGAATAACTAGAATTTAGAACACAATAATAACGTTTATATTAACATTGTTCATTGATAGGGTAAATCTTTTCAAATTAATAAAAAAAATAATTTGTTGATGAATTAAATTTTAGTCAATTGCAAATACACTTATCCACTATAAACAAACTAGGTTTTCAGAAAACTAGAGTTTAAAACACAATAATTACGCTTATATGAACATTTTTTAGCGTTGGGGTACATCTTTTCAAATTAATAAAAAACATAATTTGTTGATGAATAAAACTTTAGTCAATTGTAAATACATTAGTCAGCTATAGGTAGATGAGTAGAAGGCAAAAATATAATTTAGAACTCAATTATTACGTTTATAATGACATTGTTCATTGATAGGGTAAATCTTTTCAAATTAATAAAAAACAAAATTTGTAGATGAATTAAATTTTAGTCAATTGCAAATACACTTATCCACTGTAAATAAACTAGGTTTTCAGAAAACTATAGTTTAAACCCAATAATTACCCTTATATGAAAATTTCTTAGCGTTGGGGTACATCTTTTCAAATTAATAAAAAACATAATTTGTTGATGAATACAATTTTAGTCAATTGCAAATACACTTATCAACTATAATGAAACTAGGTTTTCAGAAAACTAGAGTATAAAACCAAATAATTACGCTTATATGAACATTTTTTAGCGTTGGGGTAAAACTAGAATTTAGAACTCAAATATTACCTTTATATTAACATTGTTCATTGATAGGGTACATCTTTTCAAATTAATAAAAAACATAATTTGTTGATGAATACAATTTTAGTCAATTGCAAATACACTTATCAACTATAATGAAACTAGGTTTTCAGAAAACTAGAGTTTAAAACCCAATAATTACGCTTATATGAAAATTTCTTAGCGTTGGGGTACATCTTTTCAAATTAATAAAAAACATAATTTGTTGATGAATAAGACTTTAGTCAATTGCTAATACATTAGTCACCTATAGATAGATTAGTAGAAGGAATAACTAGAATTTAGAACTCAATAATTACGTTTATATTAACATTGTTCATTGATAGGGTACATCTTTTCAAATTAATAAAAAACATAATTTGTTGATGAATACAATTTTAGTCAATTGAAAATACACTTATCAACTACAAAGAAACTAGGTTTTCAGAAATCTAGAGTTTCAAACCCAATAATTACGCTTATATGAAAATTTTTTTGCGTTAGGGTACATCTTTTCAAATTAATAAAAAACATAATTTGTTGATGAATAAAACTTTAGTCAATTGTAAATACATTGGTCACCTATAAATAGATTAGTAGAAGGAATAACTAGAATTTAGAACACAATAATTACGTTTATATTAACATTGTTCATTGATAGGGTAAATCTTTTCAAATTAATAAAAAAAATAATTTGTTGATGAATTAAATTTTAGTCAATTGCAAATACACTTATCCACTATAAACAAACTAGGTTTTCAGAAAACTAGAGTTTAAAACACAATGATTACGCTTATATGAACATTTTTTAGCGTTGGGGTACATCTTTTCAAATTAATAAAAAACATAATTTGTTGATGAATAAAACTTTAGTCAATTGTAAATACATTAGTCAGCTATAGGTAGATGAGTAGAAGGCAAAAATATAATTTAGAACTCAATTATTACGTTTATAATGACATTGTTCATTGATAGGGTAAATCTTTTCAAATTAATAAAAAACAAAATTTGTAGATGAATTAAATTTTAGTCAATTGCAAATACACTTATCCACTGTAAATAAACTAGGTTTTCAGAAAACTATAGTTTAAACCCAATAATTACCCTTATATGAAAATTTCTTAGCGTTGGGGTACATCTTTTCAAATTAATAAAAAACATAATTTGTTGATGAATACAATTTTAGTCAATTGCAAATACACTTATCAACTATAATGAAACTAGGTTTTCAGAAAACTAGAGTATAAAACCAAATAATTACGCTTATATGAACATTTTTTAGCGTTGGGGTAAAACTAGAATTTAGAAATCAATTATTACCTTTATATTAACATTGTTCATTGATAGGGTACATCTTTTCAAATTAATAAAAAACATAATTTGTTGATGAATACAATTTTAGTCAATTGCAAATACACTTATCAACTATAATGAAACTAGGTTTTCAGAAAACTAGAGTTTAAAACCCAATAATTACGCTTATATGAAAATTTCTTAGCGTTGGGGTACATCTTTTCAAATTAATAAAAAACATAATTTGTTGATGAATAAGACTTTAGTCAATTGCTAATACATTAGTCACCTATAGATAGATTAGTAGAAGGAATAACTAGAATTTAGAACTCAATAATTACGTTTATATTAACATTGTTCATTGATAGGGTACATCTTTTCAAATTAATAAAAAACATAATTTGTTGATGAATACAATTTTAGTCAATTGAAAATACACTTATCAACTACAAAGAAACTAGGTTTTCAGAAATCTAGAGTTTCAAACCCAATAATTACGCTTATATGAAAATTTTTTTGCGTTAGGGTACATCTTTTCAAATTAATAAAAAACATAATTTGTTGATGAATAAAACTTTAGTCAATTGTAAATACATTGGTCACCTATAAATAGATTAGTAGAAGGAATAACTAGAATTTAGAACACAATAATAACGTTTATATTAACATTGTTCATTGATAGGGTAAATCTTTTCAAATTAATAAAAAAAATAATTTGTTGATGAATTAAATTTTAGTCAATTGCAAATACACTTATCCACTATAAACAAACTAGGTTTTCAGAAAACTAGAGTTTAAAACACAATAATTACGCTTATATGAACATTTTTTAGCGTTGGGGTACATCTTTTCAAATTAATAAAAAACATAATTTGTTGATGAATAAAACTTTAGTCAATTGTAAATACATTAGTCAGCTATAGGTAGATGAGTAGAAGGCAAAAATATAATTTAGAACTCAATTATTACGTTTATAATGACATTGTTCATTGATAGGGTAAATCTTTTCAAATTAATAAAAAACAAAATTTGTAGATGAATTAAATTTTAGTCAATTGCAAATACACTTATCCACTGTAAATAAACTAGGTTTTCAGAAAACTATAGTTTAAACCCAATAATTACCCTTATATGAAAATTTCTTAGCGTTGGGGTACATCTTTTCAAATTAATAAAAAACATAATTTGTTGATGAATACAATTTTAGTCAATTGCAAATACACTTATCAACTATAATGAAACTAGGTTTTCAGAAAACTAGAGTATAAAACCAAATAATTACGCTTATATGAACATTTTTTAGCGTTGGGGTAAAACTAGAATTTAGAAATCAATTATTACCTTTATATTAACATTGTTCATTGATAGGGTACATCTTTTCAAATTAATAAAAAACATAATTTGTTGATGAATACAATTTTAGTCAATTGCAAATACACTTATCAACTATAATGAAACTAGGTTTTCAGAAAACTAGAGTTTAAAACCCAATAATTACGCTTATATGAAAATTTCTTAGCGTTGGGGTACATCTTTTCAAATTAATAAAAAACATAATTTGTTGATGAATAAGACTTTAGTCAATTGCTAATACATTAGTCACCTATAGATAGATTAGTAGAAGGAATAACTAGAATTTAGAACTCAATAATTACGTTTATATTAACATTGTTCATTGATAGGGTACATCTTTTCAAATTAATAAAAAACATAATTTGTTGATGAATACAATTTTAGTCAATTGAAAATACACTTATCAACTACAAAGAAACTAGGTTTTCAGAAATCTAGAGTTTCAAACCCAATAATTACGCTTATATGAAAATTTTTTTGCGTTAGGGTACATCTTTTCAAATTAATAAAAAACATAATTTGTTGATGAATAAAACTTTAGTCAATTGTAAATACATTGGTCACCTATAAATAGATTAGTAGAAGGAATAACTAGAATTTAGAACACAATAATAACGTTTATATTAACATTGTTCATTGATAGGGTAAATCTTTTCAAATTAATAAAAAAAATAATTTGTTGATGAATTAAATTTTAGTCAATTGCAAATACACTTATCCACTATAAACAAACTAGGTTTTCAGAAAACTAGAGTTTAAAACACAATAATTACGCTTATATGAACATTTTTTAGCGTTGGGGTACATCTTTTCAAATTAATAAAAAACATAATTTGTTGATGAATAAAACTTTAGTCAATTGTAAATACATTAGTCAGCTATAGGTAGATGAGTAGAAGGCAAAAATATAATTTAGAACTCAATTATTACGTTTATAATGACATTGTTCATTGATAGGGTAAATCTTTTCAAATTAATAAAAAACAAAATTTGTAGATGAATTAAATTTTAGTCAATTGCAAATACACTTATCCACTGTAAATAAACTAGGTTTTCAGAAAACTATAGTTTAAACCCAATAATTACCCTTATATGAAAATTTCTTAGCGTTGGGGTACATCTTTTCAAATTAATAAAAAACATAATTTGTTGATGAATACAATTTTAGTCAATTGCAAATACACTTATCAACTATAATGAAACTAGGTTTTCAGAAAACTAGAGTATAAAACCAAATAATTACGCTTATATGAACATTTTTTAGCGTTGGGGTAAAACTAGAATTTAGAACTCAATTATTACCTTTATATTAACATTGTTCATTGATAGGGTACATCTTTTCAAATTAATAAAAAACATAATTTGTTGATGAATACAATTTTAGTCAATTGCAAATACACTTATCAACTATAATGAAACTAGGTTTTCAGAAAACTAGAGTTTAAAACCCAATAATTACGCTTATATGAAAATTTCTTAGCGTTGGGGTACATCTTTTCAAATTAATAAAAAACATAATTTGTTGATGAATAAGACTTTAGTCAATTGCTAATACATTAGTCACCTATAGATAGATTAGTAGAAGGAATAACTAGAATTTAGAACTCAATAATTACGTTTATATTAACATTGTTCATTGATAGGGTACATCTTTTCAAATTAATAAAAAACATAATTTGTTGATGAATACAATTTTAGTCAATTGAAAATACACTTATCAACTACAAAGAAACTAGGTTTTCAGAAATCTAGAGTTTCAAACCCAATAATTACGCTTATATGAAAATTTTTTTGCGTTAGGGTACATCTTTTCAAATTAATAAAAAACATAATTTGTTGATGAATAAAACTTTAGTCAATTGTAAATACATTGGTCACCTATAAATAGATTAGTAGAAGGAATAACTAGAATTTAGAACACAATAATTACGTTTATATTAACATTGTTCATTGATAGGGTAAATCTTTTCAAATTAATAAAAAACATAATTTGTTGATGAATTAAATTTTAGTCAATTGCAAATACACTTATCCACTATAAATAAACTAGGTTTTCAGAAAACTAGAGTTTAAAACACAATGATTACGCTTATATGAACATTTTTTAGCGTTGGGGTACATCTTTTCAAATTAATAAAAAACATAATTTGTTGATGAATAAAACTTTAGTCAATTGTAAAGACATTAGTCAGCTATAGGTAGATGAGTAGAAGGCAAAACTATAATTTAGAACTCAATTATTACGTTTATAATGACATTGTTCATGGATAGGGTAAATCTTTTCAAATTAATAAAAAACAAAATTTGTAGATGAATTAAATTTTAGTCAATTGCAAATACACTTATCCACTGTAAATAAACTAGGTTTTCAGAAAACTATAGTTTAAACCCAATAATTACCTTTATATGAAAATTTCTTAGCGTTGGGGTACATCTTTTCAAATTAATAAAAAACATAATTTGTTGATGAATAAAATTTTAGTCAATTGCAAATACACTTATCCACTATAAATAAACTAGGTTTTCAGAAAACTAGAGTATAAAACCAAATAATTACGCTTATATGAACATTTTTTAGCGTTGGGGTAAAACTAGAATTTAGAACACAATAATTACGTTTATATTAACATTGTTCATTGAAAGGGTAAATCTTTTCAAATTAATAAAAAACATAATTTGTTGATGAATAAAACTTTAGTCAATTGTAAATACATTAGTCAGCTATAGGTAGATGAGTAGAAGGCAAAACTATAATTTAGAACTCAATTATTACCTTTATAATGACATTGTTCATTGATAGGGTAAATCTTTTCAAATTAATAAAAAACAAAATTTGTAGATGAATTAAATTTTAGTCAATTGCAAATACACTTATCCACTGTAAATAAACTAGGTTTTCAGAAAACTAGAGTTTAAAACCCAATAATTACGCTTATATGAACATTTTTTAGCGTTGGGGTACATCTTTTCAAATTAATAAAAAACATAATTTGTTGATGAATACAATTTTAGTCAATTGCAAATACACTTATCAACTATAATGAAACTAGGTTTTCAGAAAACTAGAGTTTAAAACCCAATAATTACGTTTATATGAACATTTTTTAGCGTTGGGGGTACATCTTTTCAAATTAATAAATAACATAATTTGTTGATGAATAAGACTTTAGTCAATTGTAAATACATTGGTCACCTATAAATAGATTAGTAGAAGGAATAACTAGAATTTAGAACACAATAATTACGTTTATATTAACATTGTTCATTGATAGGGTAAATCTTTTCAAATTAATAAAAAACATAATTTGTTGACGAATAAAATTTTAGTCAATTGCAAATACACTTATCCACTATAAATAAACAAGGTTTTCAGAAAACTAGGGTTTAAAACCCAATAATTACGCTTATATAAAAATTTCTTAGCGTTGGGGTACATCTTTTCAAATTAATAAAAAACATAATTTGTTGATGAATTAAATTTTAGTCAATTGCAAATACACTTATCCACTATAAATAAACTAGGTTTTCAGAAAACTAGAGTTTAAAACACAATAATTACGCTTATATGAAAATTTTTTAGCGTTGGGGTACATCTTTTCAAATTAATAAAAAACATAATTTGTTGATGAATAAAACTTTAGTCAATTGTAAATACATTAGTCAGCTATAGGTAGATGAGTAGAAGGCAAAACTAGAATTTAGAACTCAATTATTACCTTTATATTAACATTGTTCATTGATAGGGTACATCTTTTTAAATTAATAAAAACATAATTTGTTGATGAATAAAATTTTAGTCAATTGCAAATACACTTATCCACTATAAATAAACTAGGTTTTCAGAAAACTAGAGTTTAAAACCCAATAATTACGCTTATATGAACATTTCTTAGCGTTGGGGAACATCTTTTCAAATTAATAAAAAACATAATTTGTTGATGAATAAGACTTTAGTCAATTGCTAATACATTAGTCACCTATAGATAGATTAGTAGAAGGAATAACTAGAATTTAGAACTCAATAATTACGTTTATATTAATATTGTTCATTGATAGGGTACATCTTTTCAAATTAATAAAAAACATAATTTGTTGATGAATAAAATTTTAGTCAATTGCAAATACACTTATCCACTATAAATAAACTAGGTTTTCAGAAAACTAGAGTTTAAAACCCAATAATTACGCTTATGTGAAAATTTCTTAGCGTTGGGGTACATCTTTTCAAATTAATAAAAAACATAATTTGTTGATGAATACAATTTTAGTCAATTGCGAATACACTTATTCACTATAAATAAACTAGGTTTTCAGAAAACTAGAGTTTAAAACCCAATAGTTACGCTTTTTTGAAAATTTCTTAGCGTTGGGGTAAAACTAGAATTTAGAACACAATTATGACCTTTATATAAACATTGTTCATTTATAGGGTACATCTTTTAAAATTAATAAAAACATAATTTGTTGATGAATAAAATTTTAGAGAAATAACTGTATATGCCCGATTAACCAGTTATTATGCACTCTACGATTTTATGCCACTGGATGCTTTCAAACCACTGCAGGAGATCTGTGTGGCTTTAGTTCTTCAACAGTAAATCGGATAGTGCATAAAGTTAGTTGTACTATTGCGTCCTTGCGTAGTCAATATATTAATTTTCCTGGAACACCAGAGGAAATAAGACGGAACCAGTTAAATTTTTACAGAAGAGCCAAGTTCCCAAGAGTCATCGGTGCTATTGACTGTACCCATGTGAAGTTGTGGCAATCACCAGGTATTTACAAAAATAATTAATACTCAAACCTGTTTTTCTTATTACTAGGTACAAGTTATTACACCCGTAGAAACAATTTTCTAACAATATAAATGTAATTAATTTATTTTTATTTTTACAATTATAGTTACATTTTACATTAGTGGTCTTTCTTTCTGAATTGCAGGTGGAGAATCCGCTGAGCGTTTCCGGAACCGCAAAGGATATTTTTCGTTAAACGTTCAAGCATATCGCAATGCTAATTTGGAAATAATTGATGTTGTTGCAAATGCCAATGAAATTTCAACAATAATCAGACATTTTCATAATTTATTTGTTTATTTATTATAATTTATAATTTATTATAATATATTAACATTGTTCATTGATAGGGTATTTAGGATATTTTATTCACTATAAATAAACTACGTTATCAGAAAACTAGAGTTTAAAACCAAATAATTGCGCAAATATGAACATTTTTTAGTGTTGGGGTACAGCATTTCAAATTAATAAAAAACATAATTTGTTGATGAATAAAACTTTAGTCAATTGTAAATACATTAGTCAGCTATAGATAGATGAGTAGAAGGCAAAACTAGAATTTAGAACTCAATTATTACGTTTATATTGACATTGTTCATTGATAGGGTAAATCTTTTCAAATTAATAAAAAACAAAATTTGTAGATGAATTAAATTTTAGTCAATTGCAAATACACTTATCCACTGTAAATAAACTAGGTTTTCAGAAAACTATAGTTTAAACCCAATAATTACCTTTATATAAAAATTTCTTAGCGTTGGGGTACATCTTTTCAAATTAATAAAAAACATAATTTGTTGATGAATACAATTTTAGTCAATTGCAAATACACTTATCAACTATACTGAAACTAGGTTTTCAGGAAACTAGAGTTTAAAACCCAATAATTACGCTTATATGAAAATTTCTTAGCGTTGGGGAACATCTTTTCAAATTAATAAAAAACATAATTTGTTGATGAATAAGACTTTAGTCAATTGCTAATACATTAGTCACCTATAGATAGATTAGTTGAAGGAATAACTAGAATTTAGAACTCAATAATTACGTTTATATTAATATTGTTCATTGATAGGGTACATCTTTTCAAATTAATAAAAAACATAATTTGTTGATGAATAAAATTTTAGTCAATTGCAAATACACTTATCCACTATAAATAAACTAGGTTTTCAGAAAACTAGAGTTTAAAACCCAATAATTACGCTTATGTGAAAATTTCTTAGCGTTGGGGTACATCTTTTCAAATTAATAAAAAACATAATTTGTTGATGAATACAATTTTAGTCAATTGCGAATACACTTATTCACTATAAATAAACTAGGTTTTCAGAAAACTAGAGTTTAAAACCCAATAGTTACGCTTTTTTGAAAATTTCTTAGCGTTGGGGTAAAACTAGAATTTAGAACTCAATTATGACCTTTATATAAACATTGTTCATTTATAGGGTACATCTTTTAAAATTAATAAAAACATAATTTGTTGATGAATAAAATTTTAGAGAAATAACTGTATATGCCCGATTAACCAGTTATTATGCACTCTACGATTTTATGCCACTGGATGCTTTCAAACCACTGCAGGAGATCTGTGTGGCTTTAGTTCTTCAACAGTTAATCGGATAGTGCATAAAGTTAGTTGTACTATTGCGTCCTTGCGTAGTCAATATATTAAATTTCCTGGAACACCAGAGGAAATAAGACGGAACCAGTTAAATTTTTACAGAAGAGCCAAGTTCCCAAGAGTCATCGGTGCTATTGACTGTACCCATGTGAAGTTGTGGCAATCACCAGGTATTTACAAAAATAATTAATACTCAAACCTGTTTTTCTTATAACTAGGTACAAGTTATTACACCCGTAGACACAATTTTCTAACAATATAAATGTAATTAATTTATTTTTATTTTTACAATTATAGTTACATTTTACATTAGTGGTCTTTCTTTCTGAATTGCAGGTGGAGAATCCGCTGAGCGTTTCCGGAACCGCAAAGGCTATTTTTCGTTAAACGTTCAAGCATATCGCAATGCTAATTTGGAAATAATTGATGTTGTTGCAAATGCAAATGAAATTTCAACAATAATCAGACATTTTCATAATTTATTTGTTTATTTATTATAATTTATAATTTATTATAATATATTAACATTGTTCATTGATAGGGTATTTAGGATATTTTATTCACTATAAATAAACTACGTTATCAGAAAACTAGAGTTTAAAACCAAATAATTGCGCAAATATGAACATTTTTTAGTGTTGGGGTACAGCATTTCAAATTAATAAAAAACATAATTTGTTGATGAATAAAACTTTAGTCAATTGTAAATACATTAGTCAGCTATAGATAGATGAGTAGAAGGCAAAACTAGAATTTAGAACTCAATTATTACGTTTATATTGACATTGTTCATTGATAGGGTAAATCTTTTCAAATTAATAAAAAACAAAATTTGTAGATGAATTAAATTTTAGTCAATTGCAAATACACTTATCCACTGTAAATAAACTAGGTTTTCAGAAAACTATAGTTTAAACCCAATAATTACCTTTATATAAAAATTTCTTAGCGTTGGGGTACATCTTTTCAAATTAATAAAAAACATAATTTGTTGATGAATACAATTTTAGTCAATTGCAAATACACTTATCAACTATACTGAAACTAGGTTTTCAGGAAACTAGAGTTTAAAACCCAATAATTACGCTTATATGAAAATTTCTTAGCGTTGGGGAACATCTTTTCAAATTAATAAAAAACATAATTTGTTGATGAATAAGACTTTAGTCAATTGCTAATACATTAGTCACCTATAGATAGATTAGTTGAAGGAATAACTAGAATTTAGAACTCAATAATTACGTTTATATTAATATTGTTCATTGATAGGGTACATCTTTTCAAATTAATAAAAAACATAATTTGTTGATGAATAAAATTTTAGTCAATTGCAAATACACTTATCCACTATAAATAAACTAGGTTTTCAGAAAACTAGAGTTTAAAACCCAATAATTACGCTTATGTGAAAATTTCTTAGCGTTGGGGTACATCTTTTCAAATTAATAAAAAACATAATTTGTTGATGAATACAATTTTAGTCAATTGCGAATACACTTATTCACTATAAATAAACTAGGTTTTCAGAAAACTAGAGTTTAAAACCCAATAGTTACGCTTTTTTGAAAATTTCTTAGCGTTGGGGTAAAACTAGAATTTAGAACTCAATTATGACCTTTATATAAACATTGTTCATTTATAGGGTACATCTTTTAAAATTAATAAAAACATAATTTGTTGATGAATAAAATTTTAGAGAAATAACTGTATATGCCCGATTAACCAGTTATTATGCACTCTACGATTTTATGCCACTGGATGCTTTCAAACCACTGCAGGAGATCTGTGTGGCTTTAGTTCTTCAACAGTTAATCGGATAGTGCATAAAGTTAGTTGTACTATTGCGTCCTTGCGTAGTCAATATATTAAATTTCCTGGAACACCAGAGGAAATAAGACGGAACCAGTTAAATTTTTACAGAAGAGCCAAGTTCCCAAGAGTCATCGGTGCTATTGACTGTACCCATGTGAAGTTGTGGCAATCACCAGGTATTTACAAAAATAATTAATACTCAAACCTGTTTTTCTTATAACTAGGTACAAGTTATTACACCCGTAGACACAATTTTCTAACAATATAAATGTAATTAATTTATTTTTATTTTTACAATTATAGTTACATTTTACATTAGTGGTCTTTCTTTCTGAATTGCAGGTGGAGAATCCGCTGAGCGTTTCCGGAACCGCAAAGGATATTTTTCGTTAAACGTTCAAGCATATCGCAATGCTAATTTGGAAATAATTGATGTTGTTGCAAATGCAAATGAAATTTCAACAATAATCAGACATTTTCATAATTTATTTGTTTATTTATTATAATTTATAATTTATTATAATATATTAACATTCTTCATTGATAGGGTACATCTTTTCAAATTAATAAAAAACATAATTTGTTGACGAATAAAATTTTAGTCAATTGCAAATACACTAATCCACTATAAATAAACTAGGTTTTCAGAAAACTAGGGTTTAAAACCCAATAATTACGCTTATATAAAAATTTCTTAGCGTTGGGGTACATCTTTTCAAATTAATAAAAAACATAATTTGTTGATGAATAAAATTTTAGTCAATGGAAAATACACTTATCAACTACAAAGAAACTAGGTTTTCAGAAATCTAGAGTTTCAAACCCAATAATTACGCTTATATGAAAATTTTTTTGCGTTAGGGTACATCTTTTCAAATTAATAAAAAACATAATTTGTTGATGAATAAAACTTTAGTCAATTGTAAATACATTGGTCACCTATAGATAGATTAGTAGAAGGCAAAACTAGAATTTAGAACTCAATTATTACCTTTATATTAACATTGTTCATTGATAGGGTACATCTTTTCAAATTAATAAAAAACATAATTTGTTGATGAATACAATTTTAGTCAATTGCAAATACACTTATCAACTATAATGAAACTATGTTTTCAGAAAACTAGAGTTTAAAACCCAATAATTACGCTTATATGAAAATTTCTTAGCGTTGGGGTACATCTTTTCAAATTAATAAAAAACATAATTTGTTGATGAATAAGACTTTAGTCAATTGCTAATACATTAGTCACCTATAGATAGATTAGTAGAAGGAATAACTAGAATTTAGAACTCAATAATTACGTTTATATTAACATTGTTCATTGATAGGGTACATCTTTTCAAATTAATAAAAAACATAATTTGTTGATGAATACAATTTTAGTCAATTGAAAATACACTTATCAACTACAAAGAAACTAGGTTTTCAGAAATCTAGAGTTTCAAACCCAATAATTACGCTTATATGAAAATTTCTTAGCGTTGGGGAACATCTTTTCAAATTAATAAAAAACATAATTTGTTGATGAATAAGACTTTAGTCAATTGCTAATACATTAGTCACCTATAGATAGATTAGTTGAAGGAATAACTAGAATTTAGAACTCAATAATTACGTTTATATTAATATTGTTCATTGATAGGGTACATCTTTTCAAATTAATAAAAAACATAATTTGTTGATGAATAAAATTTTAGTCAATTGCAAATACACTTATCCACTATAAATAAACTAGGTTTTCAGAAAACTAGAGTTTAAAACCCAATAATTACGCTTATGTGAAAATTTCTTAGCGTTGGGGTACATCTTTTCAAATTAATAAAAAACATAATTTGTTGATGAATACAATTTTAGTCAATTGCGAATACACTTATTCACTATAAATAAACTAGGTTTTCAGAAAACTAGAGTTTAAAACCCAATAGTTACGCTTTTTTGAAAATTTCTTAGCGTTGGGGTAAAACTAGAATTTAGAACTCAATTATGACCTTTATATAAACATTGTTCATTTATAGGGTACATCTTTTAAAATTAATAAAAACATAATTTGTTGATGAATAAAATTTTAGAGAAATAACTGTATATGCCCGATTAACCAGTTATTATGCACTCTACGATTTTATGCCACTGGATGCTTTCAAACCACTGCAGGAGATCTGTGTGGCTTTAGTTCTTCAACAGTAAATCGGATAGTGCATAAAGTTAGTTGTACTATTGCGTCCTTGCGTAGTCAATATATTAAATTTCCTGGAACACCAGAGGAAATAAGACGGAACCAGTTAAATTTTTACAGAAGAGCCAAGTTCCCAAGAGTCATCGGTGCTATTGACTGTACCCATGTGAAGTTGTGGCAATCACCAGGTATTTACAAAAATAATTAATACTCAAACCTGTTTTTCTTATTACTAGGTACAAGTTATTACACCCGTAGACACAATTTTCTAACAATATAAATGTAATTAATTTATTTTTATTTTTACAATTATAGTTACATTTTACATTAGTGGTCTTTCTTTCTGAATTGCAGGTGGAGAATCCGCTGAGCGTTTCCGGAACCGCAAAGGATATTTTTCGTTAAACGTTCAAGCATATCGCAATGCTAATTTGGAAATAATTGATGTTGTTGCAAATGCAAATGAAATTTCAACAATAATCAGACATTTTCATAATTTATTTGTTTATTTATTATAATTTATAATTTATTATAATATATTAACATTGTTCATTGATAGGGTACATCTTTTCAAATTAATAAAAAACATAATTTGTTGATGAATAAAATTTTAGTCAATTGAAAATACACTTATCAACTACAAAGAAACTAGGTTTTCAGAAATCTAGAGTTTCAAACCCAATAATTACGCTTATATGAAAATTTTTTTGCGTTAGGGTACATCTTTTCAAATTAATAAAAAACATAATTTGTTGATGAATAAAACTTTAGTCAATTGTAAATACATTGGTCACCTATAAATAGATTAGTAGAAGGAATAACTAGAATTTAGAACACAATAATAACGTTTATATTAACATTGTTCATTGATAGGGTAAATCTTTTCAAATTAATAAAAAACAAAATTTGTAGATGAATTAAATTTTAGTCAATTGCAAATACACTTATCCACTGTAAATAAACTAGGTTTTCAGAAAACTATAGTTTAAACCCAATAATTACCCTTATATGAAAATTTCTTAGCGTTGGGGTACATCTTTTCAAATTAATAAAAAACATAATTTGTTGATGAATACAATTTTAGTCAATTGCAAATACACTTATCAACTATAATGAAACTAGGTTTTCAGAAAACTAGAGTATAAAACCAAATAATTACGCTTATATGAACATTTTTTAGCGTTGGGGTAAAACTAGAATTTAGAACTCAATTATTACCTTTATATTAACATTGTTCATTGATAGGGTACATCTTTTCAAATTAATAAAAAACATAATTTGTTGATGAATACAATTTTAGTCAATTGCAAATACACTTATCAACTATAATGAAACTAGGTTTTCAGAAAACTAGAGTTTAAAACCCAATAATTACGCTTATATGAAAATTTCTTAGCGTTGGGGTACATCTTTTCAAATTAATAAAAAACATAATTTGTTGATGAATAAGACTTTAGTCAATTGCTAATACATTAGTCACCTATAGATAGATTAGTAGAAGGAATAACTAGAATTTAGAACTCAATAATTACGTTTATATTAACATTGTTCATTGATAGGGTACATCTTTTCAAATTAATAAAAAACATAATTTGTTGATGAATACAATTTTAGTCAATTGAAAATACACTTATCAACTACAAAGAAACTAGGTTTTCAGAAATCTAGAGTTTCAAACCCAATAATTACGCTTATATGAAAATTTTTTTGCGTTAGGGTACATCTTTTCAAATTAATAAAAAACATAATTTGTTGATGAATAAAACTTTAGTCAATTGTAAATACATTGGTCACCTATAAATAGATTAGTAGAAGGAATAACTAGAATTTAGAACACAATAATTACGTTTATATTAACATTGTTCATTGATAGGGTAAATCTTTTCAAATTAATAAAAAACATAATTTGTTGATGAATTAAATTTTAGTCAATTGCAAATACACTTATCCACTATAAATAAACTAGGTTTTCAGAAAACTAGAGTTTAAAACACAATGATTACGCTTATATGAACATTTTTTAGCGTTGGGGTACATCTTTTCAAATTAATAAAAAACATAATTTGTTGATGAATAAAACTTTAGTCAATTGTAAAGACATTAGTCAGCTATAGGTAGATGAGTAGAAGGCAAAACTATAATTTAGAACTCAATTATTACGTTTATAATGACATTGTTCATGGATAGGGTAAATCTTTTCAAATTAATAAAAAACAAAATTTGTAGATGAATTAAATTTTAGTCAATTGCAAATACACTTATCCACTGTAAATAAACTAGGTTTTCAGAAAACTATAGTTTAAACCCAATAATTACCTTTATATGAAAATTTCTTAGCGTTGGGGTACATCTTTTCAAATTAATAAAAAACATAATTTGTTGATGAATACAATTTTAGTCAATTGCAAATACACTTATCAACTATAATGAAACTAGGTTTTCAGAAAACTAGAGTATAAAACCAAATAATTACGCTTATATGAACATTTTTTAGCGTTGGGGTAAAACTAGAATTTAGAACTCAATTATTACCTTTATATTAACATTGTTCATTGATAGGGTACATCTTTTCAAATTAATAGAAATATAATTTGTTGATGAATAAAATTTTAGTCAATTGCAAATACACTTATCCACTATAAATAAACTAGGTTTTCAGAAAACTAGAGTTTAAAACCCAATAATTACGCTTATATGAACATTTTTTAGCGTTGGGGTACATCTTTTCAAATTAATAAAAAACATAATTTGTTGATGAATTAAATTTTAGTCAATTGCAAATACACTTATCCACTATAAATAAACTAGGTTTTCAGAAAACTAGAGTTTAAAACCCAATAATTACGCTTATATGAACATTTCTTAGCGTTGGGGAACATCTTTTCAAATTAATAAAAAACATAATTTGTTGATGAATAAGACTTTAGTCAATTGCTAATACATTAGTCACCTATAGATAGATTAGTAGAAGGAATAACTAGAATTTAGAACTCAATAATTACGTTTATATTAATATTGTTCATTGATAGGGTACATCTTTTCAAATTAATAAAAAACATAATTTGTTGATGAATAATATTTTAGTCAATTGCAAATACACTTATCCACTATAAATAAACTAGGTTTTCAGAAAACTAGAGTTTAAAACCCAATAATTATGCTTATGTGAAAATTTCTTAGCGTTGGGGTACATCTTTTCAAATTAATAAAAAACATAATTTGTTGATGAATACAATTTTAGTCAATTGCGAATACACTTATCCACTATAAATAAACTAGGTTTTCAGAAAACTAGAGTTTAAAACCCAATAGTTACGCTTTTTTGAAAATTTCTTAGCGTTGGGGTAAAACTAGAATTTAGAACTCAATTATTACCTTTATATTAACATTGTTCATTTATAGGGTACATCTTTTCAAATTAATAAAAACATAATTTGTTGATGAATAAAATTTTAGAGAAATAACTGTATATGCCCGATTAACCAGTTATTATGCACTCTACGATTTTATGCCACTGGATGCTTTCAAACCACTGCAGGGGATCTGTGTGGCTTTAGTTCTTCAACAGTTAATCGGATAGTGCATAAAGTTAGTTGTACTATTGCGTCCTTGCCTAGTCAATATATTAAATTTCCTGGAACACCAGAGGAAATAAGACGGAACCAGTTAAATTTTTACAGAAGAGCCAAGTTCCCAAGAGTCATCGGTGCTATTGACTGTACCCATGTGAAGTTGTGGCAATCACCAGGTATTTACAAAAATAATTAATACTCAAACCTGTTTTTCTTATTACTAGGTACAAGTTATTACACCCGTAGACACAATTTTCTAACAATATAAATGTAATTAATTTATTTTTATTTTTACAATTATAGTTACATTTTACATTAGTGGTCTTTCTTTCTGAATTGCAGGTGGAGAATCCGCTGAGCGTTTCCGGAACCGCAAAGGATATTTTTCGTTAAACGTTCAAGCATATCGCAATGCTAATTTGGAAATAATTGATGTTGTTGCAAATGCAAATGAAATTTCAACAATAATCAGACATTTTCATAATTTATTTGTTTATTTATTATAATTTATAATTTATTATAATATATTAACATTGTTCCTTGATAGGGTACATCTTTTCAAATTAATAAAAAACATAATTTGTTGACGAATAAAATTTTAGTCAATTGCAAATACACTTATCCACTATAAATAAACTAGGTTTTCAGAAAACTAGGGTTTAAAACCCAATAATTACGCTTATATAAAAATTTCTTAGCGTTGGGGTACATCTTTTCAAATTAATAAAAAACATAATTTGTTGATGAATAAACTTTTAGTCAATTGAAAATACACTTATCAACTACAAAGAAACTAGGTTTTCAGAAATCTAGAGTTTCAAACCCAATAATTACGCTTATATGAAAATTTTTTTGCGTTAGGGTACATCTTTTCAAATTAATAAAAAACATAATTTGTTGATGAATAAAACTTTAGTCAATTGTAAATACATTGGTCACCTATAAATAGATTAGTAGAAGGAATAACTAGAATTTAGAACACAATAATTACGTTTATATTAACATTGTTCATTGATAGGGTAAATCTTTTCAAATTAATAAAAAAAATAATTTGTTGATGAATTAAATTTTAGTCAATTGAAAATACACTTATCAACTACAAAGAAACTAGGTTTTCAGAAATCTAGAGTTTCAAACCCAATAATTACGCTTATATGAAAATTTCTTAGCGTTGGGGAACATCTTTTCAAATTAATAAAAAACATAATTTGTTGATGAATAAGACTTTAGTCAATTGCTAATACATTAGTCACCTATAGATAGATTAGTTGAAGGAATAACTAGAATTTAGAACTCAATAATTACGTTTATATTAATATTGTTCATTGATAGGGTACATCTTTTCAAATTAATAAAAAACATAATTTGTTGATGAATAAAATTTTAGTCAATTGCAAATACACTTATCCACTATAAATAAACTAGGTTTTCAGAAAACTAGAGTTTAAAACCCAATAATTACGCTTATGTGAAAATTTCTTAGCGTTGGGGTACATCTTTTCAAATTAATAAAAAACATAATTTGTTGATGAATACAATTTTAGTCAATTGCGAATACACTTATTCACTATAAATAAACTAGGTTTTCAGAAAACTAGAGTTTAAAACCCAATAGTTACGCTTTTTTGAAAATTTCTTAGCGTTGGGGTAAAACTAGAATTTAGAACTCAATTATGACCTTTATATAAACATTGTTCATTTATAGGGTACATCTTTTAAAATTAATAAAAACATAATTTGTTGATGAATAAAATTTTAGAGAAATAACTGTATATGCCCGATTAACCAGTTATTATGCACTCTACGATTTTATGCCACTGGATGCTTTCAAACCACTGCAGGAGATCTGTGTGGCTCTAGTTCTTCAACAGTAAATCGGATAGTGCATAAAGTTAGTTGTACTATTGCGTCCTTGCGTAGTCAATATATTAAATTTCCTGGAACACCAGAGGAAATAAGACGGAACCAGTTAAATTTTTACAGAAGAGCCAAGTTCCCAAGAGTCATCGGTGCTATTGACTGTACCCATGTGAAGTTGTGGCAATCACCAGGTATTTACAAAAATAATTAATACTCAAACCTGTTTTTATTATTACTAGGTACAAGTTATTACACCCGTAGACACAATTTTCTAACAATATAAATGTAATTAATTTATTTTTATTTTTACAATTATAGTTACATTTTACATTAGTGGTCTTTCTTTCTGAATTGCAGGTGGAGAATCCGCTGAGCGTTTCCGGAACCGCAAAGGATATTTTTCGTTAAACGTTCAAGCATATCGCAATGCTAATTTGGAAATAATTGATGTTGTTGCAAATGCAAATGAAATTTCAACAATAATCAGACATTTTCATAATTTATTTGTTTATTTATTATAATTTATAATTTATTATAATATATTAACATTGTTCATTGATAGGGTACATCTTTTCAAATTAATAAAAAACATAATTTGTTGATGAATAAAATTTTAGTCAATTGAAAATACACTTATCAACTACAAAGAAACTAGGTTTTCAGAAATCTAGAGTTTCAAACCCAATAATTACGCTTATATGAAAATTTTTTTGCGTTAGGGTACATCTTTTCAAATTAATAAAAAACATAATTTGTTGATGAATAAAACTTTAGTCAATTGTAAATACATTGGTCACCTATAAATAGATTAGTAGAAGGAATAACTAGAATTTAGAACACAATAATAACGTTTATATTAACATTGTTCATTGATAGGGTAAATCTTTTCAAATTAATAAAAAAAATAATTTGTTGATGAATTAAATTTTAGTCAATTGCAAATACACTTATCCACTATAAACAAACTAGGTTTTCAGAAAACTAGAGTTTAAAACACAATAATTACGCTTATATGAACATTTTTTAGTGTTGGGGTACATCTTTTCAAATTAATAAAAAACATAATTTGTTGATGAATAAAACTTTAGTCAATTGTAAATACATTAGTCAGCTATAGGTAGATGAGTAGAAGGCAAAAATATAATTTAGAACTCAATTATTACGTTTATAATGACATTGTTCATTGATAGGGTAAATCTTTTCAAATTAATAAAAAACAAAATTTGTAGATGAATTAAATTTTAGTCAATTGCAAATACACTTATCCACTGTAAATAAACTAGGTTTTCAGAAAACTATAGTTTAAACCCAATAATTACCCTTATATGAAAATTTCTTAGCGTTGGGGTACATCTTTTCAAATTAATAAAAAACATAATTTGTTGATGAATACAATTTTAGTCAATTGCAAATACACTTATCAACTATAATGAAACTAGGTTTTCAGAAAACTAGAGTATAAAACCAAATAATTACGCTTATATGAACATTTTTTAGCGTTGGGGTAAAACTAGAATTTAGAACTCAATTATTACCTTTATATTAACATTGTTCATTGATAGGGTACATCTTTTCAAATTAATAAAAAACATAATTTGTTGATGAATACAATTTTAGTCAATTGCAAATACACTTATCAACTATAATGAAACTAGGTTTTCAGAAAACTAGAGTTTAAAACCCAATAATTACGCTTATATGAAAATTTCTTAGCGTTGGGGTACATCTTTTCAAATTAATAAAAAACATAATTTGTTGATGAATAAGACTTTAGTCAATTGCTAATACATTAGTCACCTATAGATAGATTAGTAGAAGGAATAACTAGAATTTAGAACTCAATAATTACGTTTATATTAACATTGTTCATTGATAGGGTACATCTTTTCAAATTAATAAAAAACATAATTTGTTGATGAATACAATTTTAGTCAATTGAAAATACACTTATCAACTACAAAGAAACTAGGTTTTCAGAAATCTAGAGTTTCAAACCCAATAATTACGCTTATATGAAAATTTTTTTGCGTTAGGGTACATCTTTTCAAATTAATAAAAAACATAATTTGTTGATGAATAAAACTTTAGTCAATTGTAAATACATTGGTCACCTATAAATAGATTAGTAGAAGGAATAACTAGAATTTAGAACACAATAATTACGTTTATATTAACATTGTTCATTGATAGGGTAAATCTTTTCAAATTAATAAAAAACATAATTTGTTGATGAATTAAATTTTAGTCAATTGCAAATACACTTATCCACTATAAATAAACTAGGTTTTCAGAAAACTAGAGTTTAAAACACAATGATTACGCTTATATGAACATTTTTTAGCGTTGGGGTACATCTTTTCAAATTAATAAAAAACATAATTTGTTGATGAATAAAACTTTAGTCAATTGTAAAGACATTAGTCAGCTATAGGTAGATGAGTAGAAGGCAAAACTATAATTTAGAACTCAATTATTACGTTTATAATGACATTGTTCATGGATAGGGTAAATCTTTTCAAATTAATAAAAAACAAAATTTGTAGATGAATTAAATTTTAGTCAATTGCAAATACACTTATCCACTGTAAATAAACTAGGTTTTCAGAAAACTATAGTTTAAACCCAATAATTACCTTTATATGAAAATTTCTTAGCGTTGGGGTACATCTTTTCAAATTAATAAAAAACATAATTTGTTGATGAATACAATTTTAGTCAATTGCAAATACACTTATCAACTATAATGAAACTAGGTTTTCAGAAAACTAGAGTATAAAACCAAATAATTACGCTTATATGAACATTTTTTAGCGTTGGGGTAAAACTAGAATTTAGAACTCAATTATTACCTTTATATTAACATTGTTCATTGATAGGGTACATCTTTTCAAATTAATAGAAATATAATTTGTTGATGAATAAAATTTTAGTCAATTGCAAATACACTTATCCACTATAAATAAACTAGGTTTTCAGAAAACTAGAGTTTAAAACCCAATAATTACGCTTATATGAACATTTTTTAGCGTTGGGGTACATCTTTTCAAATTAATAAAAAACATAATTTGTTGATGAATTAAATTTTAGTCAATTGCAAATACACTTATCCACTATAAATAAACTAGGTTTTCAGAAAACTAGAGTTTAAAACCCAATAATTACGCTTATATGAACATTTCTTAGCGTTGGGGAACATCTTTTCAAATTAATAAAAAACATAATTTGTTGATGAATAAGACTTTAGTCAATTGCTAATACATTAGTCACCTATAGATAGATTAGTAGAAGGAATAACTAGAATTTAGAACTCAATAATTACGTTTATATTAATATTGTTCATTGATAGGGTACATCTTTTCAAATTAATAAAAAACATAATTTGTTGATGAATAATATTTTAGTCAATTGCAAATACACTTATCCACTATAAATAAACTAGGTTTTCAGAAAACTAGAGTTTAAAACCCAATAATTATGCTTATGTGAAAATTTCTTAGCGTTGGGGTACATCTTTTCAAATTAATAAAAAACATAATTTGTTGATGAATACAATTTTAGTCAATTGCGAATACACTTATCCACTATAAATAAACTAGGTTTTCAGAAAACTAGAGTTTAAAACCCAATAGTTACGCTTTTTTGAAAATTTCTTAGCGTTGGGGTAAAACTAGAATTTAGAACTCAATTATTACCTTTATATTAACATTGTTCATTTATAGGGTACATCTTTTCAAATTAATAAAAACATAATTTGTTGATGAATAAAATTTTAGAGAAATAACTGTATATGCCCGATTAACCAGTTATTATGCACTCTACGATTTTATGCCACTGGATGCTTTCAAACCACTGCAGGGGATCTGTGTGGCTTTAGTTCTTCAACAGTTAATCGGATAGTGCATAAAGTTAGTTGTACTATTGCGTCCTTGCCTAGTCAATATATTAAATTTCCTGGAACACCAGAGGAAATAAGACGGAACCAGTTAAATTTTTACAGAAGAGCCAAGTTCCCAAGAGTCATCGGTGCTATTGACTGTACCCATGTGAAGTTGTGGCAATCACCAGGTATTTACAAAAATAATTAATACTCAAACCTGTTTTTCTTATTACTAGGTACAAGTTATTACACCCGTAGACACAATTTTCTAACAATATAAATGTAATTAATTTATTTTTATTTTTACAATTATAGTTACATTTTACATTAGTGGTCTTTCTTTCTGAATTGCAGGTGGAGAATCCGCTGAGCGTTTCCGGAACCGCAAAGGATATTTTTCGTTAAACGTTCAAGCATATCGCAATGCTAATTTGGAAATAATTGATGTTGTTGCAAATGCAAATGAAATTTCAACAATAATCAGACATTTTCATAATTTATTTGTTTATTTATTATAATTTATAATTTATTATAATATATTAACATTGTTCATTGATAGGGTACATCTTTTCAAATTAATAAAAAACATAATTTGTTGACGAATAAAATTTTAGTCAATTGCAAATACACTTATCCACTATAAATAAACTAGGTTTTCAGAAAACTAGGGTTTAAAACCCAATAATTACGCTTATATAAAAATTTCTTAGCGTTGGGGTACATCTTTTCAAATTAATAAAAAACATAATTTGTTGATGAATAAACTTTTAGTCAATTGAAAATACACTTATCAACTACAAAGAAACTAGGTTTTCAGAAATCTAGAGTTTCAAACCCAATAATTACGCTTATATGAAAATTTTTTTGCGTTAGGGTACATCTTTTCAAATTAATAAAAAACATAATTTGTTGATGAATAAAACTTTAGTCAATTGTAAATACATTGGTCACCTATAAATAGATTAGTAGAAGGAATAACTAGAATTTAGAACACAATAATTACGTTTATATTAACATTGTTCATTGATAGGGTAAATCTTTTCAAATTAATAAAAAAAATAATTTGTTGATGAATTAAATTTTAGTCAATTGCAAATACACTTATCCACTATAAACAAACTAGGTTTTCAGAAAACTAGAGTTTAAAACACAATAATTACGCTTATATGAAAATTTTTTTGCGTTAGGGTACATCTTTTCAAATTAATAAAAAACATAATTTGTTGATGAATAAAACTTTAGTCAATTGTAAATACATTGGTCACCTATAAATAGATTAGTAGAAGGAATAACTAGAATTTAGAACACAATAATAACGTTTATATTAACATTGTTCATTGATAGGGTAAATCTTTTCAAATTAATAAAAAAAATAATTTGTTGATGAATTAAATTTTAGTCAATTGCAAATACACTTATCCACTATAAACAAACTAGGTTTTCAGAAAACTAGAGTTTAAAACACAATAATTACGCTTATATGAACATTTTTTAGCGTTGGGGTACATCTTTTCAAATTAATAAAAAACATAATTTGTTGATGAATAAAACTTTAGTCAATTGTAAATACATTAGTCAGCTATAGGTAGATGAGTAGAAGGCAAAAATATAATTTAGAACTCAATTATTACGTTTATAATGACATTGTTCATTGATAGGGTAAATCTTTTCAAATTAATAAAAAACAAAATTTGTAGATGAATTAAATTTTAGTCAATTGCAAATACACTTATCCACTGTAAATAAACTAGGTTTTCAGAAAACTATAGTTTAAACCCAATAATTACCCTTATATGAAAATTTCTTAGCGTTGGGGTACATCTTTTCAAATTAATAAAAAACATAATTTGTTGATGAATACAATTTTAGTCAATTGCAAATACACTTATCAACTATAATGAAACTAGGTTTTCAGAAAACTAGAGTATAAAACCAAATAATTACGCTTATATGAACATTTTTTAGCGTTGGGGTAAAACTAGAATTTAGAACTCAATTATTACCTTTATATTAACATTGTTCATTGATAGGGTACATCTTTTCAAATTAATAAAAAACATAATTTGTTGATGAATACAATTTTAGTCAATTGCAAATACACTTATCAACTATAATGAAACTAGGTTTTCAGAAAACTAGAGTTTAAAACCCAATAATTACGCTTATATGAAAATTTCTTAGCGTTGGGGTACATCTTTTCAAATTAATAAAAAACATAATTTGTTGATGAATAAAACTTTAGTCAATTGTAAATACATTGGTCACCTATAAATAGATTAGTAGAAGGAATAACTAGAATTTAGAACACAATAATTACGTTTATATTAACATTGTTCATTGATAGGGTAAATCTTTTCAAATTAATAAAAAACATAATTTGTTGATGAATTAAATTTTAGTCAATTGCAAATACACTTATCCACTATAAATAAACTAGGTTTTCAGAAAACTAGAGTTTAAAACACAATGATTACGCTTATATGAACATTTTTTAGCGTTGGGGTACATCTTTTCAAATTAATAAAAAACATAATTTGTTGATGAATAAAACTTTAGTCAATTGTAAAGACATTAGTCAGCTATAGGTAGATGAGTAGAAGGCAAAACTATAATTTAGAACTCAATTATTACGTTTATAATGACATTGTTCATGGATAGGGTAAATCTTTTCAAATTAATAAAAAACAAAATTTGTAGATGAATTAAATTTTAGTCAATTGCAAATACACTTATCCACTGTAAATAAACTAGGTTTTCAGAAAACTATAGTTTAAACCCAATAATTACCTTTATATGAAAATTTCTTAGCGTTGGGGTACATCTTTTCAAATTAATAAAAAACATAATTTGTTGATGAATACAATTTTAGTCAATTGCAAATACACTTATCAACTATAATGAAACTAGGTTTTCAGAAAACTAGAGTATAAAACCAAATAATTACGCTTATATGAACATTTTTTAGCGTTGGGGTAAAACTAGAATTTAGAACTCAATTATTACCTTTATATTAACATTGTTCATTGATAGGGTACATCTTTTCAAATTAATAGAAATATAATTTGTTGATGAATTAAATTTTAGTCAATTGCAAATACACTTATCCACTGTAAATAAACTAGGTTTTCAGAAAACTATAGTTTAAACCCAATAATTACCTTTATATGAAAATTTCTTAGCGTTGGGGAACATCTTTTCAAATTAATAAAAAACATAATTTGTTGATGAATAAGACTTTAGTCAATTGCTAATACATTAGTCACCTATAGATAGATTAGTAGAAGGAATAACTAGAATTTAGAACTCAATAATTACGTTTATATTAATATTGTTCATTGATAGGGTACATCTTTTCAAATTAATAAAAAACATAATTTGTTGATGAATAAAATTTTAGTCAATTGCAAATACACTTATCCACTATAAATAAACTAGGTTTTCAGAAAACTAGAGTTTAAAACCCAATAATTATGCTTATGTGAAAATTTCTTAGCGTTGGGGTACATCTTTTCAAATTAATAAAAAACATAATTTGTTGATGAATACAATTTTAGTCAATTGCGAATACACTTATCCACTATAAATAAACTAGGTTTTCAGAAAACTAGAGTTTAAAACCCAATAGTTACGCTTTTTTGAAAATTTCTTAGCGTTGGGGTAAAACTAGAATTTAGAACTCAATTATTACCTTTATATTAACATTGTTCATTTATAGGGTACATCTTTTCAAATTAATAAAAACATAATTTGTTGATGAATAAAATTTTAGAGAAATAACTGTATATGCCCGATTAACCAGTTATTATGCACTCTACGATTTTATGCCACTGGATGCTTTCAAACCACTGCAGGGGATCTGTGTGGCTTTAGTTCTTCAACAGTTAATCGGATAGTGCATAAAGTTAGTTGTACTATTGCGTCCTTGCCTAGTCAATATATTAAATTTCCTGGAACACCAGAGGAAATAAGACGGAACCAGTTAAATTTTTACAGAAGAGCCAAGTTCCCAAGAGTCATCGGTGCTATTGACTGTACCCATGTGAAGTTGTGGCAATCACCAGGTATTTACAAAAATAATTAATACTCAAACCTGTTTTTCTTATTACTAGGTACAAGTTATTACACCCGTAGACACAATTTTCTAACAATATAAATGTAATTAATTTATTTTTATTTTTACAATTATAGTTACATTTTACATTAGTGGTCTTTCTTTCTGAATTGCAGGTGGAGAATCCGCTGAGCGTTTCCGGAACCGCAAAGGATATTTTTCGTTAAACGTTCAAGCATATCGCAATGCTAATTTGGAAATAATTGATGTTGTTGCAAATGCAAATGAAATTTCAACAATAATCAGACATTTTCATAATTTATTTGTTTATTTATTATAATTTATAATTTATTATAATATATTAACATTGTTCATTGATAGGGTACATCTTTTCAAATTAATAAAAAACATAATTTGTTGATGAATAAAATTTTAGTCAATTGAAAATACACTTATCCACTATAAATAAACTAGGTTTTCAGAAAACTAGAGTTTAAAACACAATAATTACGCTTATATGAACATTTTTTTGCGTTGGGGTACATCTTTTCAAATTAATAAAAAACATAATTTGTTGATGAATAAAACTTTAGTCAATTGTAAATACATTAGTCAGCTATAGGTAGATGAGTAGAAGGCAAAACTAGAATTTAGAACTCAATTATTACCTTTATATTAACATTGTTCATTGATAGGGTACATCTTTTTAAATTAATAAAAACATAATTTGTTGATGAATACAATTTTAGTCAATTGCAAATACACTTATCCACTATAAATAAACTAGGTATTCAGGAAACTAGAGTTTAAAACCCAATAATTACGCTTATATGAAAATTTCTTAGCGTTGGGGAACATCTTTTCAAATTAATAAAAAACATAATTTGTTGATAAATAAGACTTTAGTCAATTGCTAATACATTAGTCACCTATAGATAGATTAGTAGAAGGAATAACTAGAATTTACAACTCAATAATTACGTTTATATTAATATTGTTCATTGATAGGGTACATCTTTTCAAATTAATAAAAAACATAATTTGTTGATGAATACAATTTTAGTCAATTGCAAATACACTTATCAACTATAATGAAACTAGGTTTTCAGAAAACTAGAGTATAAAACCAAATAATTACGCTTATATGAACATTTTTTAGCGTTGGGGTAAAACTAGAATTTAGAACTCAATTATTACCTTTATATTAACATTGTTCATTGATAGGGTACATCTTTTCAAATTAATAAAAAACATAATTTGTTGATGAATACAATTTTAGTCAATTGCAAATACACTTATCAACTATAATGAAACTAGGTTTTCAGAAAACTAGAGTTTAAAACCCAATAATTACGCTTATATGAAAATTTCTTAGCGTTGGGGTACATCTTTTCAAATTAATAAAAAACATAATTTGTTGATGAATAAAACTTTAGTCAATTGTAAATACATTGGTCACCTATAAATAGATTAGTAGAAGGAATAACTAGAATTTAGAACACAATAATTACGTTTATATTAACATTGTTCATTGATAGGGTAAATCTTTTCAAATTAATAAAAAACATAATTTGTTGATGAATTAAATTTTAGTCAATTGCAAATACACTTATCCACTATAAATAAACTAGGTTTTCAGAAAACTAGAGTTTAAAACACAATGATTACGCTTATATGAACATTTTTTAGCGTTGGGGTACATCTTTTCAAATTAATAAAAAACATAATTTGTTGATGAATAAAACTTTAGTCAATTGTAAAGACATTAGTCAGCTATAGGTAGATGAGTAGAAGGCAAAACTATAATTTAGAACTCAATTATTACGTTTATAATGACATTGTTCATGGATAGGGTAAATCTTTTCAAATTAATAAAAAACAAAATTTGTAGATGAATTAAATTTTAGTCAATTGCAAATACACTTATCCACTGTAAATAAACTAGGTTTTCAGAAAACTATAGTTTAAACCCAATAATTACCTTTATATGAAAATTTCTTAGCGTTGGGGTACATCTTTTCAAATTAATAAAAAACATAATTTGTTGATGAATACAATTTTAGTCAATTGCAAATACACTTATCAACTATAATGAAACTAGGTTTTCAGAAAACTAGAGTATAAAACCAAATAATTACGCTTATATGAACATTTTTTAGCGTTGGGGTAAAACTAGAATTTAGAACTCAATTATTACCTTTATATTAACATTGTTCATTGATAGGGTACATCTTTTCAAATTAATAGAAATATAATTCGTTGATGAATAAAATTTTAGTCAATTGCAAATACACTTATCCACTATAAATAAACTAGGTTTTCAGAAAACTAGAGTTTAAAACCCAATAATTACGCTTATATGAACATTTCTTAGCGTTGGGGAACATCTTTTCAAATTAATAAAAAACATAATTTGTTGATGAATAAGACTTTAGTCAATTGCTAATACATTAGTCACCTATAGATAGATTAGTAGAAGGAATAACTAGAATTTAGAACTCAATAATTACGTTTATATTAATATTGTTCATTGATAGGGTACATCTTTTCAAATTAATAAAAAACATAATTTGTTGATGAATAAAATTTTAGTCAATTGCAAATACACTTATCCACTATAAATAAACTAGGTTTTCAGAAAACTAGAGTTTAAAACCCAATAATTATGCTTATGTGAAAATTTCTTAGCGTTGGGGTACATCTTTTCAAATTAATAAAAAACATAATTTGTTGATGAATACAATTTTAGTCAATTGCGAATACACTTATCCACTATAAATAAACTAGGTTTTCAGAAAACTAGAGTTTAAAACCCAATAGTTACGCTTTTTTGAAAATTTCTTAGCGTTGGGGTAAAACTAGAATTTAGAACTCAATTATTACCTTTATATTAACATTGTTCATTTATAGGGTACATCTTTTCAAATTAATAAAAACATAATTTGTTGATGAATAAAATTTTAGAGAAATAACTGTATATGCCCGATTAACCAGTTATTATGCACTCTACGATTTTATGCCACTGGATGCTTTCAAACCACTGCAGGGGATCTGTGTGGCTTTAGTTCTTCAACAGTTAATCGGATAGTGCATAAAGTTAGTTGTACTATTGCGTCCTTGCCTAGTCAATATATTAAATTTCCTGGAACACCAGAGGAAATAAGACGGAACCAGTTAAATTTTTACAGAAGAGCCAAGTTCCCAAGAGTCATCGGTGCTATTGACTGTACCCATGTGAAGTTGTGGCAATCACCAGGTATTTACAAAAATAATTAATACTCAAACCTGTTTTTCTTATTACTAGGTACAAGTTATTACACCCGTAGACACAATTTTCTAACAATATAAATGTAATTAATTTATTTTTATTTTTACAATTATAGTTACATTTTACATTAGTGGTCTTTCTTTCTGAATTGCAGGTGGAGAATCCGCTGAGCGTTTCCGGAACCGCAAAGGATATTTTTCGTTAAACGTTCAAGCATATCGCAATGCTAATTTGGAAATAATTGATGTTGTTGCAAATGCAAATGAAATTTCAACAATAATCAGACATTTTCATAATTTATTTGTTTATTTATTATAATTTATAATGTATTATAATATATTAACATTGTTCATTGATAGGGTACATCTTTTCAAATTAATAAAAAACATAATTTGTTGATGAATAAAATTTTAGTCAATTGAAAATACACTTATCCACTATAAATAAACTAGGTTTTCAGAAAACTAGAGTTTAAAACACAATAATTACGCTTATATGAACATTTTTTTGCGTTGGGGTACATCTTTTCAAATTAATAAAAAACATAATTTGTTGATGAATAAAACTTTAGTCAATTGTAAATACATTAGTCAGCTATAGGTAGATGAGTAGAAGGCAAATCTAGAATTTAGAACTCAATTATTACCTTTATATTAACATTGTTCATTGATAGGGTACATCTTTTTAAATTAATAAAAACATAATTTGTTGATGAATACAATTTTAGTCAATTGCAAATACACTTATCCACTATAAATAAACTAGGTATTCAGGAAACTAGAGTTTAAAACCCAATAATTACGCTTATATGAAAATTTCTTAGCGTTGGGGAACATCTTTTCAAATTAATAAAAAACATAATTTGTTGATAAATAAGACTTTAGTCAATTGCTAATACATTAGTCACCTATAGATAGATTAGTAGAAGGAATAACTAGAATTTACAACTCAATAATTACGTTTATATTAATATTGTTCATTGATAGGGTACATCTTTTCAAATTAATAAAAAACATAATTTGTTGATGAATACAATTTTAGTCAATTGCAAATACACTTATCAACTATAATGAAACTAGGTTTTCAGAAAACTAGAGTATAAAACCAAATAATTACGCTTATATGAACATTTTTTAGCGTTGGGGTAAAACTAGAATTTAGAACTCAATTATTACCTTTATATTAACATTGTTCATTGATAGGGTACATCTTTTCAAATTAATAAATAACATAATTTGTTGTTGAATAAGACTTAAGTCAATTGCTAATACATTAGTCACCTATAGAAGGATTAGTAGAAGAAAAAACTAGAATTTAGTACTCAATTATTACCTTTATATTAACATTGTTCATTGGTAGGGTACATCTTTTCAAATTAATAAAAACATAATTTGTTGATGAATAACATTTTAGTCAATTGCAAATACACTTATCCACTATAAATAAACTAGGTTTTCAGAAAACTAGAGTTTAAAAACCCAATAATTACGCTTATATGAACATTTCTTAGCGTTGGGGAACATCTTTTCAAATTAATAAAAAACATAATTTGTTGATGAATAAGACTTTAGTCAATTGCTAATACATTAGTCACCTATAGATAGATTAGTAGAAGGAATAACTAGAATTTAGAACTCAATAATTACGTTTATATTAATATTGTTCATTGATAGGGTACATCTTTTCAAATTAATAAAAAACATAATTTGTTGATGAATAAAATTTTAGTCAATTGCAAATACACTTATCCACTATAAATAAACTAGGTTTTCAGAAAACTAGAGTTTAAAACCCAATAATTACGCTTATGTGAAAATTTCTTAGCGTTGGGGTACATCTTTTCAAATTAATAAAAAACATAATTTGTTGATGAATACAATTTTAGTCAATTGCGAATACACTTATCCACTATAAATAAACTAGGTTTTCAGAAAACTAGAGTTTAAAACCCAATAGTTACGCTTTTTTGAAAATTTCTTAGCGTTGGGGTAAAACTAGAATTTAGAACTCAATTATTACCTTTATATTAACATTGTTCATTTATAGGGTACATCTTTTCAAATTAATAAAAACATAATTTGTTGATGAATAAAATTTTAGAGAAATAACTGTATATGCCCGATTAACCAGTTATTATGCACTCTACGATTTTATGCCACTGGATGCTTTCAAACCACTGCAGGGGATCTGTGTGGCTTTAGTTCTTCAACAGTTAATCGGATAGTGCATAAAGTTAGTTGTACTATTGCGTCCTTGCGTAGTCAATATATTAAATTTCCTGGAACACCAGAGGAAATAAGACGGAACCAGTTAAACTTTTACAGAAGAGCCAAGTTCCCAAGAGTCATCGGTGCTATTGACTGTACCCATGTGAAGTTGTGGCAATCACCAGGTATTTACAAAAATAATTAATACTCAAACCTGTTTTTCTTATTACTAGGTACAAGTTATTACACCCGTAGACACAATTTTCTAACAATATAAATGTAATTAATTTATTTTTATTTTTACAATTATAGTTACATTTTACATTAGTGGTCTTTCTTTCTGAATTGCAGGTGGAGAATCCGCTGAGCGTTTCCGTAACCGCAAAGGATATTTTTCGTTAAACGTTCAAGCATATCGCAATGCTAATTTGGAAATAATTGATGTTGTTGCAACTGCAAATGAAATTTCAACAATAATCAGACATTTTCATAATTTATTTGTTTATTTATTATAATTTATAATTTATTATAATATATTAACATTGTTCATTGATAGGGTACATCTTTTCAAATTAATAAAAAACATAATTTGTTGACGAATAAACTTTTAGTCAATTGCAAATACACTTATCCACTATAAATAAACTAGGTTTTCAGAAAACTAGGGTTTAAAACCCAATAATTACGCTTATATAAAAATTTCTTAGCGTTGGGGTACATCTTTTCAAATTAATAAAAAACATAATTTGTTGATGAATAAAACTTTAGTCAATTGTAAATACATTGGTCAGCTATAAATGGATTAGTAGAAGGAATAACTAGAATTTAGAACACAATAATTACGTTTATATTAACATTGTTCATTGATAGGGTAAATCTTTTCAAATTAATAAAAAACATAATTTGTTGATGAATTAAATTTTAGTCAATTGCAAATACACTTATCCACTATAAATAAACTAGGTTTTCAGAAAACTAGAGTTTAAAACACAATAATTACGCTTATATGAACATTTTTTAGCGTTGGGGTACATCTTTTCAAATTATTAAAAAACATAATTTGTTGATGAATAAAACTTTAGTCAATTGTAAATACATTAGTCAGCTATAGGTAGATGAATAGAAGGCAAAACTATAATTTAGAACTCAATTATTACGTTTATAATGACATTGTTCATTGATAGGGTAAATCTTTTCAAATTAATAAAAAACAAAATTTGTAGATGAATTAAATTTTAGTCAATTGCAAATACACTTATCAACTATAATGAAACTAGGTTTACAGAAAACTAGAGTATAAAACCAAATAATTACGCTTATATGAACATTTTTTAGCGTTGGGGTACATCTTTTCAAATTAATAAAAAACATAATTTTTTGATGAATAAGACTTAAGTCAATAGCTTATACATTAGTCACCTATAGATAGATTAGTAGAAGAAATAACTAGAATTTAGAACTCAATAATTACGTTTATATTAACATTGTTCATTGATAGGGTGCATCTTTTCAAATTAATAAATAACATAATTTGTTGTTGAATAAGACTTAAGTCAATTGCAAATACATTAGTCAACTATAGATGGATTAGTAGAAGAAAAAACTAGAATTTAGAACTCAATTATTACCTTTATATTAACATTGTTCATTTATAGGGTACATCTTTTCAAATTAATAAAAACATAATTTGTTGATGAATAAAATTTTAGAGAAATAACTGTATATGCCCGATTAACCAGTTATTATGCACTCTACGATTTTATGCCACTGGATGCTTTCAAACCACTGCAGGGGATCTGTGTGGCTTTAGTTCTTCAACAGTTAATCGGATAGTGCATAAAGTTAGTTGTACTATTGCGTCCTTGCGTAGTCAATATATTAAATTTCCTGGAACACCAGAGGAAATAAGACGGAACCAGTTAAACTTTTACAGAAGAGCCAAGTTCCCAAGAGTCATCGGTGCTATTGACTGTACCCATGTGAAGTTGTGGCAATCACCAGGTATTTACAAAAATAATTAATACTCAAACCTGTTTTTCTTATTACTAGGTACAAGTTATTACACCCGTAGACACAATTTTCTAACAATATAAATGTAATTAATTTATTTTTATTTTTACAATTATAGTTACATTTTACATTAGTGGTCTTTCTTTCTGAATTGCAGGTGGAGAATCCGCTGAGCGTTTCCGTAACCGCAAAGGATATTTTTCGTTAAACGTTCAAGCATATCGCAATGCTAATTTGGAAATAATTGATGTTGTTGCAAATGCAAATGAAATTTCAACAATAATCAGACATTTTCATAATTTATTTGTTTATTTATTATAATTTATAATTTATTATAATATATTAACATTGTTCATTGATAGGGTACATCTTTTCAAATTAATAAAAAACATAATTTGTTGACGAATAAACTTTTAGTCAATTGCAAATACACTTATCCACTATAAATAAACTAGGTTTTCAGAAAACTAGGGTTTAAAACCCAATAATTACGCTTATATAAAAATTTCTTAGCGTTGGGGTACATCTTTTCAAATTAATAAAAAACATAATTTGTTGATGAATAAAACTTTAGTCAATTGTAAATACATTGGTCACCTATAAATGGATTAGTAGAAGGAATAACTAGAATTTAGAACACAATAATTACGTTTATATTAACATTGTTCATTGATAGGGTAAATCTTTTCAAATTAATAAAAAACATAATTTGTTGATGAATTAAATTTTAGTCAATTGCAAATACACTTATCCACTATAAATAAACTAGGTTTTCAGAAAACTAGAGTTTTAAAACACAATAATTACGCTTATATGAACATTTTTTAGCGTTGGGGTACATCTTTTCAAATTATTAAAAAACATAATTTGTTGATGAATAAAACTTTAGTCAATTGTAAATACATTAGTCAGCTATAGGTAGATGAATAGAAGGCAAAACTATAATTTAGAACTCAATTATTACGTTTATAATGACATTGTTCATTGATAGGGTAAATCTTTTCAAATTAATAAAAAACAAAATTTGTAGATGAATTAAATTTTAGTCAATTGCAAATACACTTATCAACTATAATGAAACTAGGTTTACAGAAAACTAGAGTATAAAACCAAATAATTACGCTTATATGAACATTTTTTAGCGTTGGGGTACATCTTTTCAAATTAATAAAAAACATAATTTTTTGATGAATAAGACTTAAGTCAATAGCTAATACATTAGTCACCTATAGATAGATTAGTAGAAGAAATAACTAGAATTTAGAACTCAATAATTACGTTTATATTAACATTGTTCATTGATAGGGTGCATCTTTTCAAATTAATAAATAACATAATTTGTTGTTGAATAAGACTTAAGTCAATTGCAAATACATTAGTCACCTATAGATGGATTAGTAGAAGAAAAAAACTAGAATTTAGAACTCAATTATTACCTTTATATTAACATTGTTCATTGATAGGGTAAATCTTTTTAAATTAATAAAAACATAATTTGTTGATGAATAAAATTTTAGTCAATTGCAAATACACTTATCCACTATAAATAAACTAGGTATTCAGGAAACTAGAGTTTAAAACCCAATAATTACGCTTATATGAAAATTTCTTAGCGTTGGGGAACATCTTTTCAAATTAATAAAAAACATAATTTGTTGATGAATAAGACTTTAGTCAATTGCTAATACATTAGTCACCTATAGATAGATTAGTAGAAGGAATAACTAGAATTTACAACTCAATAATTACGTTTATATTAATATTGTTCATTGATAGGGTACATCTTTTCAAATTAATAAAAAACATAATTTGTTGATGAATACAATTTTAGTCAATTGCAAATACACTTATCAACTATAATGAAACTAGGTTTTCAGAAAACTAGAGTATAAAACCAAATAATTACGCTTCTATGAACATTTTTTAGCGTTGGGGTAAAACTAGAATTTAGAACTCAATTATTACCTTTATATTAACATTGTTCATTGATAGGGTACATCTTTTCAAATTAATAAAAAACATAATTTGTTGATGAATACAATTTTAGTCAATTGCAAATACACTTATCAACTATAATGAAACTAGGTTTTCAGAAAACTAGAGTTTAAAACCCAATAATTACGTTTATATGAACATTTTTTAGCGTTGGGGTACATCTTTTCAAATTAATAAATAACATAATTTGTTGTTGAATAAGACTTAAGTCAATTGCTAATACATTAGTCACCTATAGATGGATTAGTAGAAGAAAAAACTAGAATTTAGAACTCAATTATTACCTTTATATTAACATTGTTCATTGGTAGGGTACATCTTTTCAAATTAATAGAAATATAATTTGTTGATGAATAAAATTTTAGTCAATTGCAAATACACTTATCCACTATAAATAAACTAGGTTTTCAGAAAACTAGAGTTTAAAAACCCAATAATTACGCTTATATGAACATTTTTTAGCGTTGGGGTACATCTTTTCAAATTAATAAAAAACATAATTTGTTGATGAATAAAATTTTAGTCAATTGCAAATACACTTATCCACTATAAATAAACTAGGTTTTCAGAAAACTAGAGTTTAAAACCCAATAATTACGCTTATATGAACATTTCTTAGCGTTGGGGAACATCTTTTCAAATTAATAAAAAAACATAATTTGTTGATGAATAAGACTTTATTCAATTGCTAATACATTAGTCACCTATAGATAGATTAGTAGAAGGAATAACTAGAATTTAGAACTCAATAATTACGTTTATATTAACATTGTTCATTGATAGGGTACATCTTTTCAAATTAATAAAAAACATAATTTGTTGACGAATAAAATTTTAGTCAATTGCAAATACACTTATCCAATATAAATAAACTAGGTTTTCAGAAAACTAGGGTTTAAAACCCAATAATTACGCTTATATAAAAATTTCTTAGCGTTGGGGTACATCTTTTCAAATTAATAAAAAACATAATTTGTTGATGAATAAAACTTTAGTCAATTGTAAATACATTGGTCACCTATAAATGGATTAGTAGAAGGAATAACTAGAATTTAGAACACAATAATTACGTTTATATTAACATTGTTCATTGATAGGGTAAATCTTTTCAAATTAATAAAAAACATAATTTGTTGATGAATTAAATTTTAGTCAATTGCAAATACACTTATCCACTATAAATAAACTAGGTTTTCAGAAAACTAGAGTTTAAAACACAATAATTACGCTTATATGAACCTTTTTTAGCGTTGGGGTACATCTTTTCAAATTATTAAAAAACATAATTTGTTGATGAATAAGACTTTAGTCAATTGCTAATACATTAGTCACCTATAGATAGATTAGTAGAAGGAATAACTAGAATTTACAACTCAATAATTACGTTTATATTAATATTGTTCATTGATAGGGTACATCTTTTCAAATTAATAAAAAACATAATTTGTTGATGAATACAATTTTAGTCAATTGCAAATACACTTATCAACTATAATGAAACTAGGTTTTCAGAAAACTAGAGTTTAAAACCCAATAATTACGTTTATATGAACATTTTTTTAGCGTTGGGGTACATCTTTTCAAATTAATAAATAACATTATTTGTTGTTGAATAAGACTTAAGTCAATTGCTAATACATTAGTCACCTATAGATGGATTAGTAGAAGAAAAAAACTAGAATTTAGAACTCAATTATTACCTTTATATTAACATTGTTCATTGATAGGGTACATCTTTTCAAATTAATAAAAAACATAATTTGTTGATGAATACAATTTTAGTCAATTGCAAATACACTTATCAACTATAATGAAACTAGGTTTTCAGAAATCTAGAGTTTAAAACCCAATAATTACGTTTATATGAACATTTTTTAGCGTTGGGGTACATCTTTTCAAATTAATAAATAACATAATTTGTTGTTGAATAAGACTTAAGTCAATTGCTAATACATTAGTCACCTATAGATGGATTAGTAGAAGAAAAAACTAGAATTTAGAACTCAATTATTACCTTTATATTAACATTGTTCATTGGTAGGGTACATCTTTTCAAATTAATAGAAATATAATTTGTTGATGAATAAAATTTTAGTCAATTGCAAATACACTTATCCACTATAAATAAACTAGGTTTTCAGAAAACTAGAGTTTAAAACCCAATAATTACGCTTATATGAACATTTTTTAGCGTTGGGGTACATCTTTTCAAATTAATAAAAAACATAATTTGTTGATGAATAAAATTTTAGTCAATTGCAAATACACTTATCCACTATAAATAAACTAGGTTTTCAGAAAACTAGAGTTTAAAACCCAATAATTACGCTTATATGAACATTTCTTAGCGTTGGGGAACATCTTTTCAAATTAATAAAAAACATAATTTGTTGATGAATAAGACTTTAGTCAATTGCTAATACATTAGTCACCTATAGATAGATTAGTAGAAGGAATAACTAGAATTTAGAACTCAATAATTACGTTTATATTAATATTGTTCATTGATAGGGTACATCTTTTCAAATTAATAAAAAACATAATTTGTTGATGAATAAAATTTTAGTCAATTGCAAATACACTTATCCACTATAAATAAACTAGGTTTTCAGAAAACTAGAGTTTAAAACCCAATAATTACGCTTATGTGAAAATTTCTTAGCGTTGGGGTACATCTTTTCAAATTAATAAAAAACATAATTTGTTGATGAATACAATTTTAGTCAATTGCGAATACACTTATCCACTATAAATAAACTAGGTTTTCAGAAAACTAGAGTTTAAAACCCAATAGTTACGCTTTTTTGAAAATTTCTTAGCGTTGGGGTAAAACTAGAATTTAGAACTCAATTATTACCTTTATATTAACATTGTTCATTTATAGGGTACATCTTTTCAAATTAATAAAAACATAATTTGTTGATGAATAAAATTTTAGAGAAATAACTGTATATGCCCGATTAACCAGTTATTATGCACTCTACGATTTTATGCCACTGGATGCTTTCAAACCACTGCAGGGGATCTGTGTGGCTTTAGTTCTTCAACAGTTAATCGGATAGTGCATAAAGTTAGTTGTACTATTGCGTCCTTGCGTAGTCAATATATTAAATTTCCTGGAACACCAGAGGACATAAGACGGAACCAGTTAAATTTTTACAGAAGAGCCAAGTTCCCAAGAGTCATCGGTGCTATTGACTGTACCCATGTGAAGTTGTGGCAATCACCAGGTATTTACAAAAATAATTAATACTCAAACCTGTTTTTCTTATTACTAGGTACAAGTTATTACACCCGTAGACACAATTTTCTAACAATATAAATGTAATTAATTTATTTTTATTTTTACAATTATAGTTACATTTTACATTAGTGGTCTTTCTTTCTGAATTGCAGGTGGAGAATCCGCTGAGCGTTTCCGGAACCGCAAAGGATATTTTTCGTTAAACGTTCAAGCATATCGCAATGCTAATTTGGAAATAATTGATGTTGTTGCAAATGCAAATGAAATTTCAACAATAATCAGACATTTTCATAATTTATTTGTTTATTTATTATAATTTATAATTTATTATAATATATTAACATTGTTCATTGATAGGGTACATCTTTTCAAATTAATAAAAAACATAATTTGTTGACGAATAAAATTTTAGTCAATTTCAAATACTTTTATCCACTATAAATAAACTAGGTTTTCAGAAAACTAGGGTTTAAAACCCAATTATTACGCTTATATTAAAATTTCTTAGCGTTGGGGTACATCTTTTCAAATTAATAAAAAACATAATTTGTTGATGAATAAAACTTTAGTCAATTGTAAATACATTGGTCACCTATAAATAGATTAGTAGAAGGAATAACTAGAATTTAGAACACAATAATTACGTTTATATTAACATTGTTCATTGATAGGGTAAATCTTTTCAAATTAATAAAAAACATAATTTGTTGATGAATTAAATTTTAGTCAATTGCAAATACACTTATCCACTATAAATAAACTAGGTTTTCAGAAAACTAGAGTTTAAAACACAATAATTACGCTTATATGAAAATTTCTTAGCGTTGGGGAACATCTTTTCAAATTAATAAAAAACATAATTTGTTGATGAATAAGACTTTAGTCAATTGCTAATACATTAGTCACCTATAGATAGATTAGTAGAAGGAATAACTAGAATTTACAACTCAATAATTACGTTTATATTAATATTGTTCATTGATAGGGTACATCTTTCCAAACTAATAAAAAACATAATTTGTTGATGAATACAATTTTAGTCAATTGCAAATACACTTATCAACTATAATGAAACTAGGTTTTCAGAAAACTAGAGTATAAAACCAAATAATTACGCTTCTATGAACATTTTTTAGCGTTGGGGTAAAACTAGAATTTAGAACTCAATTATTACGTTTATATTAATATTGTTCATTGATAGGGTACATCTTTCCAAATTAATAAAAAACATAATTTGTTGATGAATACAATTTTAGTCAATTGCAAATACACTTATCAACTATAATGAAACTAGGTTTTCAGAAAACTAGAGTATAAAACCAAATAATTACGCTTCTATGAACATTTTTTAGCGTTGGGGTAAAACTAGAATTTAGAACTCAATTATTACCTTTATATTAACATTGTTCATTTATAGGGTACATCTTTTCAAATTAATAAAAACATAATTTGTTGATGAATAAAATTTTAGAGAAATAACTGTATATGCCCGATTAACCAGTTATTATGCACTCTACGATTTTATGCCACTGGATGCTTTCAAACCACTGCAGGGGATCTGTGTGGCTTTAGTTCTTCAACAGTTAATCGGATAGTGCATAAAGTTAGTTGTACTATTGCGTCCTTGCGTAGTCAATATATTAAATTTCCTGGAACACCAGAGGAAATAAGACGGAACCAGTTAAATTTTTACAGAAGAGCCAAGTTCCCAAGAGTCATCGGTGCTATTGACTGTACCCATGTGAAGTTGTGGCAATCACCAGGTATTTACAAAAATAATTAATACTCAAACCTGTTTTTCTTATTACTAGGTACAAGTTATTACACCCGTAGACACAATTTTCTAACAATATAAATGTAATTAATTTATTTTTATTTTTACAATTATAGTTACATTTTACATTAGTGGTCTTTCTTTCTGAATTGCAGGTGGAGAATCCGCTGAGCGTTTCCGGAACCGCAAAGGATATTTTTCGTTAAACGTTCAAGCATATCGCAATGCTAATTTGGAAATAATTGATGTTGTTGCAAATGCAAATGAAATTTCAACAATAATCAGACATTTTCATAATTTATTTGTTTATTTATTATAATTTATAATTTATTATAATATATTAACATTGTTCATTGATAGGGTACATCTTTTCAAATTAATAAAAAACATAATTTGTTGACGAATAAAATTTTAGTCAATTTCAAATACACTTATCCACTATAAATAAACTAGGTTTTCAGAAAACTTGGGTTTAAAACCCAATTATTACGCTTATATTAAAATTTCTTAGCGTTGGGGTACATCTTTTCAAATTAATAAAAAACATAATTTGTTGATGAATAAAACTTTAGTCAATTGTAAATACATTGGTCACCTATAAATAGATTAGTAGAAGGAATAACTAGAATTTAGAACACAATAATTACGTTTATATTAACATTGTTCATTGATAGGGTAAATCTTTTCAAATTAATAAAAAACATAATTTGTTGATGAATTAAATTTTAGTCAATTGCAAATACACTTATCCACTATAAATAAACTAGGTTTTCAGAAAACTAGAGTTTAAAACACAATAATTACGCTTATATGAAAATTTCTTAGCGTTGGGGAACATCTTTTCAAATTAATAAAAAACATAATTTGTTGATGAATAAGACTTTAGTCAATTGCTAATACATTAGTCACCTATAGATAGATTAGTAGAAGGAATAACTAGAATTTACAACTCAATAATTACGTTTATATTAATATTGTTCATTGATAGGGTACATCTTTCCAAATTAATAAAAAACATAATTTGTTGATGAATACAATTTTAGTCAATTGCAAATACACTTATCAACTATAATGAAACTAGGTTTTCAGAAAACTAGAGTATAAAACCAAATAATTACGCTTCTATGAACATTTTTTAGCGTTGGGGTAAAACTAGAATTTAGAACTCAATTATTACCTTTATATTAACATTGTTCATTGATAGGGTACATCTTTTCAAATTAATAAAAAACATAATTTGTTGATGAATACAATTTTAGTCAATTGCAAATACACTTATCAACTATAATGAAACTAGGTTTTCAGAAAACTAGAGTTTAAAACCCAATAATTACGTTTATATGAACATTTTTTAGCGTTGGGGTACATCTTTTCAAATTAATAAATAACATAATTTGTTGTTGAATAAGACTTAAGTCAATTGCTAATACATTAGTCACCTATAGATGGATTAGTAGAAGAAAAAACTAGAATTTAGAACTCAATTATTACCTTTATATTAACATTGTTCATTGGTAGGGTACATCTTTTCAAATTAATAGAAATATAATTTGTTGATGAATAAAATTTTAGTCAATTGCAAATACACTTATCCACTATAAATAAACTAGGTTTTCAGAAAACTAGAGTTTAAAACCCAATCATTACGCTTATATGAACATTTTTTAGCGTTGGGGTACATCTTTTCAAATTAATAAAAAACATAATTTGTTGATGAATTAAATTTTAGTCAATTGCAAATACACTTATCCACTATAAATAAACTAGGTTTTCAGAAAACTAGAGTTTAAAACCCAATAATTACGCTTATATGAACATTTTATAGCGTTGGGGTACAGCATTTCAAATTAATAAAAAACATAATTTGTTGATGAATTAAATTTTAGTCAATTGCAAATACACTTATCCACTATAAATAAACTAGGTTTTCAGAAAACTAGAGTTTAAAACCCAATAATTACGCTTATATGAACATTTTTTAGCGTTGGGGTACATCTTTTCAAATTAATAAAAAACATAATTTGTTGATGAATAAAATTTTTGGCAATTGCAAATACACTTATCCACTATAAATAAACTAGGTTTTCAGAAAACTAGAGTTTAAAACCCAATAATTACGCTTATGTGAAAATTTCTTAGCGTTTGGGTACATCTTTTCAAATTAATAAAAAACATAATTTGTTGATGAATACAATTTTAGTCAATTGCGAATACACTTATCCACTATAAATAAACTAGGTTTTCAGAAAACTAGAGTTTAAAACCCAATAATTACGCTTTTTTGAAAATTTCTTAGCGTTGGGGTAAAACTAGAATTTAGAACTCAATTATTACCTTTATATTAACATTGTTCATTTATAGGGTACATCTTTTCAAATTAATAAAAACATAATTTGTTGATGAATAAAATTTTAGAGAAATAACTGTATATGCCCGATTAACCAGTTATTATGCACTCTACGATTTTATGCCACTGGATGCTTTCAAACCACTGCAGGAGATCTGTGTGGCTTTAGTTCTTCAACAGTAAATCGGATAGTGCATAAAGTTAGTTGTACTATTGCGTCCTTGCGTAGTCAATATATTAAATTTCCTGGAACACCAGAGGAAATAAGACGGAACCAGTTAAATTTTTACAGAAGAGCCAAGTTCCCAAGAGTCATCGGTGCTATTGACTGTACCCATGTGAAGTTGTGGCAATCACCAGGTATTTACAAAAATAATTAATACTCAAACCTGTTTTTCTTATTACTAGGTACAAGTTATTACACCCGTAGACCCAATTTTCTAACAATATAAATGTAATTAATTTATTTTTATTTTTACAATTATAGTTACATTTTACATTAGTGGTCTTTCTTTCTGAATTGCAGGTGGAGAATCCGCTGAGCGTTTCCGTAACCGCAAAGGATATTTTTCGTTAAACGTTCAAGCATATCGCAATGCTAATTTGGAAATAATTGATGTTGTTGCAAATGCAAATGAAATTTCAACAATAATCAGACATTTTCATAATTTATTTGTTTATTTATTATAATTTATAATTTATTATAATATATTAACATTGTTCATTGATAGGGTACATCTTTTCAAATTAATAAAAAACATAATTTGTTGATGAATAAAATTTTAGTCAATTGCAAATACACTTATCCACTATAAATAAACTAGGTTTTCAGAAAACTAGAGTTTAAAACCCAATAATTACGCTTATGTGAAAATTTCTTAGCGTTGGGGTACATCTTTTCAAATTAATAAAAAACATAATTTGTTGATGAATACAATTTTAGTCAATTGCGAATACACTTATCCACTATAAATAAACTAGGTTTTCAGAAAACTAGAGTTTAAAACCCAATAGTTACGCTTTTTTGAAAATTTCTTAGCGTTGGGGTAAAACTAGAATTTAGAACTCAATTATTACCTTTATATTAACATTGTTCATTTATAGGGTACATCTTTTCAAATTAATAAAAACATAATTTGTTGATGAATAAAATTTTAGAGAAATAACTGTATATGCCCGATTAACCAGTTATTATGCACTCTACGATTTTATGCCACTGGATGCTTTCAAACCACTGCAGGGGATCTGTGTGGCTTTAGTTCTTCAACAGTTAATCGGATAGTGCATAAAGTTAGTTGTACTATTGCGTCCTTGCGTAGTCAATATATTAAATTTCCTGGAACACCAGAGGAAATAAGACGGAACCAGTTAAATTTTTACAGAAGAGCCAAGTTCCCAAGAGTCATCGGTGCTATTGACTGTACCCATGTGAAGTTGTGGCAATCACCAGGTATTTACAAAAATAATTAATACTCAAACCTGTTTTTCTTATTACTAGGTACAAGTTATTACACCCGTAGACACAATTTTCTAACAATATAAATGTAATTAATTTATTTTTATTTTTACAATTATAGTTACATTTTACATTAGTGGTCTTTCTTTCTGAATTGCAGGTGGAGAATCCGCTGAGCGTTTCTGGAACCGCAAAGGATATTTTTCGTTAAACGTTCAAGCATATCGCAATGCTAATTTGGAAATAATTGATGTTGTTGCAAATGCAAATGAAATTTCAACAATAATCAGACATTTTCATAATTTATTTGTTTATTTATAATAATTTATAATTTATTATAATATATTAACATTGTTCATTGATAGGGTACATCTTTTCAAATTAATAAAAAACATAATTTGTTGACGAATAAAATTTTAGTCAATTGCAAATACACTTATCCACTATAAATAAACTAGGTTTTCAGAAAACTAGGGTTTAAAACCCAATAATTACGCTTATATTAAAATTTCTTAGCGTTGGGGTACATCTTTTCAAATTAATAAAAAACATAATTTGTTGATGAATAAAACTTTAGTCAATTGTAAATACATTGGTCACCTATAAATAGATTAGTAGAAGGAATAACTAGAATTTAGAACACAATAATTACGTTTATATTAACATTGTTCATTGATAGGGTGCATCTTTTCAAATTAATAAATAACATAATTTGTTGTTGAATAAGACTTAAGTCAATTGCAAATACATTAGTCACCTATAGATGGATTAGTAGAAGAAAAAACTAGAATTTAGAACTCAATTATTACCTTTATATTAACATTGTTCATTGATAGGGTACATCTTTTCAAATTAATAAAAAACATAATTTGTTGATGAATAAAATTTTAGTCAATTGCAAATACACTTATCCACTATAAATAAACTAGGTTTTCAGAAAACTAGAGTTTAAAACCCAATAATTACGCTTATGTGAAAATTTCTTAGCGTGGGGGTACATCTTTTCAAATTAATAAAAAACATAATTTGTTGATGAATACAATTTTAGTCAATTGCGAATACACTTATCCACTATAAATAAACTAGGTTTTCAGAAAACTAGAGTTTAAAACCCAATAGTTACTCTTTTTTGAAAATTTCTTAGCGTTGGGGTAAAACTAGAATTTAGAACTCAATTATTACCTTTATATTAACATTGTTCATTTATAGGGTACATCTTTTCAAATTAATAAAAACATAATTTGTTGATGAATAAAATTTTAGAGAAATAACTGTAAATGCCCGATTAACCAGTTATTATGCACTCTACGATTTTATGCCACTGGATGCTTTCAAACCACTGCAGGGGATCTGTGTGGCTTTAGTTCTTCAACAGTAAATCGGATAGTGCATAAAGTTAGTTGTACTATTGCGTCCTTGCGTAGTCAATATATTAAATTTCCTGGAACACCAGAGGAAATAAGACGGAACCAGTTAAATTTTTACAGAAGAGCCAAGTTCCCAAGAGTCATCGGTGCTATTGACTGTACCCATGTGAAGTTGTGGCAATCACCAGGTATTTACAAAAATAATTAATACTCAAACCTGTTTTTCTTATTACTAGGTACAAGTTATTACACCCGTAGACACAATTTTCTAACAATATAAATGTAATTAATTAATTTTTATTTTTACAATTATAGTTACATTTTACATTAGTGGTCTTTCTTTCTGAATTGCAGGTGGAGAATCCGCTGAGCGTTTCCGGAACCGCAAAGGATATTTTTCGTTAAACGTTCAAGCATATCGCAATGCTAATTTGGAAATAATTGATGTTGTTGCAAATGCAAATGAAATTTCAACAATAATCAGACATTTTCATAATTTATTTGTTTATTTATTATAATTTATAATTTATTATAATATATTAACATTGTTCATTGATAGGGTACATCTTTTCAAATTAATAAAAAACATAATTTGTTGACGAATAAAATTTTAGTCAATTTCAAATACTTTTATCCACTATAAATAAACTAGGTTTTCAGAAAACTAGGGTTTAAAACCCAATTATTACGCTTATATTAAAATTTCTTAGCGTTGGGGTACATCTTTTCAAATTAATAAAAAACATAATTTGTTGATGAATAAAACTTTAGTCAATTGTAAATACATTGGTCACCTATAAATAGATTAGTAGAAGGAATAACTAGAATTTAGAACACAATAATTACGTTTATATTAACATTGTTCATTGATAGGGTAAATCTTTTCAAATTAATAAAAAACATAATTTGTTGATGAATTAAATTTTAGTCAATTGCAAATACACTTATCCACTATAAATAAACTAGGTTTTCAGAAAACTAGAGTTTAAAACACAATAATTACGCTTATATGAAAATTTCTTAGCGTTGGGGAACATCTTTTCAAATTAATAAAAAACATAATTTGTTGATGAATAAGACTTTAGTCAATTGCTAATACATTAGTCACCTATAGATAGATTAGTAGAAGGAATAACTAGAATTTACAACTCAATAATTACGTTTATATTAATATTGTTCATTGATAGGGTACATCTTTCCAAACTAATAAAAAACATAATTTGTTGATGAATACAATTTTAGTCAATTGCAAATACACTTATCAACTATAATGAAACTAGGTTTTCAGAAAACTAGAGTATAAAACCAAATAATTACGCTTCTATGAACATTTTTTAGCGTTGGGGTAAAACTAGAATTTAGAACTCAATTATTACGTTTATATTAATATTGTTCATTGATAGGGTACATCTTTCCAAATTAATAAAAAACATAATTTGTTGATGAATACAATTTTAGTCAATTGCAAATACACTTATCAACTATAATGAAACTAGGTTTTCAGAAAACTAGAGTTTAAAACCCAATAATTACGTTTATATGAACATTTTTTAGCGTTGGGGTACATCTTTTCAAATTAATAAATAACATAATTTGTTGTTGAATAAGACTTAAGTCAATTGCTAATACATTAGTCACCTATAGATGGATTAGTAGAAGAAAAAACTAGAATTTAGAACTCAATTATTACCTTTATATTAACATTGTTCATTGGTAGGGTACATCTTTTCAAATTAATAGAAATATAATTTGTTGATGAATAAAATTTTAGTCAATTGCAAATACACTTATCCACTATAAATAAACTAGGTTTTCAGAAAACTAGAGTTTAAAACCCAATCATTACGCTTATATGAACATTTTTTAGCGTTGGGGTACATCTTTTCAAATTAATAAAAAACATAATTTGTTGATGAATTAAATTTTAGTCAATTGCAAATACACTTATCCACTATAAATAAACTAGGTTTTCAGAAAACTAGAGTTTAAAACCCAATAATTACGCTTATATGAACATTTTATAGCGTTGGGGTACAGCATTTCAAATTAATAAAAAACATAATTTGTTGATGAATAAAATTTTAGTCAATTGCAAATACACTTATCCACTATAAATAAACTAGGTTTTCAGAAAACTAGAGTTTAAAACCCAATAATTACGCTTATGTGAAAATTTCTTAGCGTTGGGGTACATCTTTTCAAATTAATAAAAAACATAATTTGTTGATGAATACAATTTTAGTCAATTGCGAATACACTTATCCACTATAAATAAACTAGGTTTTCAGAAAACTAGAGTTTAAAACCCAATAGTTACGCTTTTTTGAAAATTTCTTAGCGTTGGGGTAAAACTAGAATTTAGAACTCAATTATTACCTTTATATTAACATTGTTCATTTATAGGGTACATCTTTTCAAATTAATAAAAACATAATTTGTTGATGAATAAAATTTTAGAGAAATAACTGTATATGCCCGATTAACCAGTTATTATGCACTCTACGATTTTATGCCACTGGATGCTTTCAAACCACTGCAGGGGATCTGTGTGGCTTTAGTTCTTCAACAGTTAATCGGATAGTGCATAAAGTTAGTTGTACTATTGCGTCCTTGCGTAGTCAATATATTAAATTTCCTGGAACACCAGAGGAAATAAGACGGAACCAGTTAAATTTTTACAGAAGAGCCAAGTTCCCAAGAGTCATCGGTGCTATTGACTGTACCCATGTGAAGTTGTGGCAATCACCAGGTATTTACAAAAATAATTAATACTCAAACCTGTTTTTCTTATTACTAGGTACAAGTTATTACACCCGTAGACACAATTTTCTAACAATATAAATGTAATTAATTTATTTTTATTTTTACAATTATAGTTACATTTTACATTAGTGGTCTTTCTTTCTGAATTGCAGGTGGAGAATCCGCTGAGCGTTTCTGGAACCGCAAAGGATATTTTTCGTTAAACGTTCAAGCATATCGCAATGCTAATTTGGAAATAATTGATGTTGTTGCAAATGCAAATGAAATTTCAACAATAATCAGACATTTTCATAATTTATTTGTTTATTTATAATAATTTATAATTTATTATAATATATTAACATTGTTCATTGATAGGGTACATCTTTTCAAATTAATAAAAAACATAATTTGTTGACGAATAAAATTTTAGTCAATTGCAAATACACTTATCCACTATAAATAAACTAGGTTTTCAGAAAACTAGGGTTTAAAACCCAATAATTACGCTTATATTAAAATTTCTTAGCGTTGGGGTACATCTTTTCAAATTAATAAAAAACATAATTTGTTGATGAATAAAACTTTAGTCAATTGTAAATACATTGGTCACCTATAAATAGATTAGTAGAAGGAATAACTAGAATTTAGAACACAATAATTACGTTTATATTAACATTGTTCATTGATAGGGTGCATCTTTTCAAATTAATAAATAACATAATTTGTTGTTGAATAAGACTTAAGTCAATTGCAAATACATTAGTCACCTATAGATGGATTAGTAGAAGAAAAAACTAGAATTTAGAACTCAATTATTACCTTTATATTAACATTGTTCATTGATAGGGTACATCTTTTCAAATTAATAAAAAACATAATTTGTTGATGAATAAAATTTTAGTCAATTGCAAATACACTTATCCACTATAAATAAACTAGGTTTTCAGAAAACTAGAGTTTAAAACCCAATAATTACGCTTATGTGAAAATTTCTTAGCGTGGGGGTACATCTTTTCAAATTAATAAAAAACATAATTTGTTGATGAATACAATTTTAGTCAATTGCGAATACACTTATCCACTATAAATAAACTAGGTTTTCAGAAAACTAGAGTTTAAAACCCAATAGTTACTCTTTTTTGAAAATTTCTTAGCGTTGGGGTAAAACTAGAATTTAGAACTCAATTATTACCTTTATATTAACATTGTTCATTTATAGGGTACATCTTTTCAAATTAATAAAAACATAATTTGTTGATGAATAAAATTTTAGAGAAATAACTGTAAATGCCCGATTAACCAGTTATTATGCACTCTACGATTTTATGCCACTGGATGCTTTCAAACCACTGCAGGGGATCTGTGTGGCTTTAGTTCTTCAACAGTAAATCGGATAGTGCATAAAGTTAGTTGTACTATTGCGTCCTTGCGTAGTCAATATATTAAATTTCCTGGAACACCAGAGGAAATAAGACGGAACCAGTTAAATTTTTACAGAAGAGCCAAGTTCCCAAGAGTCATCGGTGCTATTGACTGTACCCATGTGAAGTTGTGGCAATCACCAGGTATTTACAAAAATAATTAATACTCAAACCTGTTTTTCTTATTACTAGGTACAAGTTATTACACCCGTAGACACAATTTTCTAACAATATAAATGTAATTAATTAATTTTTATTTTTACAATTATAGTTACATTTTACATTAGTGGTCTTTCTTTCTGAATTGCAGGTGGAGAATCCGCTGAGCGTTTCCGGAACCGCAAAGGATATTTTTCGTTAAACGTTCAAGCATATCGCAATGCTAATTTGGAAATAATTGATGTTGTTGCAAATGCAAATGAAATTTCAACAATAATCAGACATTTTCATAATTTATTTGTTTATTTATTATAATTTATAATTTATTATAATATATTAACATTGTTCATTGATAGGGTACATCTTTTCAAATTAATAAAAAACATAATTTGTTGACGAATAAAATTTTAGTCAATTTCAAATACTTTTATCCACTATAAATAAACTAGGTTTTCAGAAAACTAGGGTTTAAAACCCAATTATTACGCTTATATTAAAATTTCTTAGCGTTGGGGTACATCTTTTCAAATTAATAAAAAACATAATTTGTTGATGAATAAAACTTTAGTCAATTGTAAATACATTGGTCACCTATAAATAGATTAGTAGAAGGAATAACTAGAATTTAGAACACAATAATTACGTTTATATTAACATTGTTCATTGATAGGGTAAATCTTTTCAAATTAATAAAAAACATAATTTGTTGATGAATTAAATTTTAGTCAATTGCAAATACACTTATCCACTATAAATAAACTAGGTTTTCAGAAAACTAGAGTTTAAAACACAATAATTACGCTTATATGAAAATTTCTTAGCGTTGGGGAACATCTTTTCAAATTAATAAAAAACATAATTTGTTGATGAATAAGACTTTAGTCAATTGCTAATACATTAGTCACCTATAGATAGATTAGTAGAAGGAATAACTAGAATTTACAACTCAATAATTACGTTTATATTAATATTGTTCATTGATAGGGTACATCTTTCCAAACTAATAAAAAACATAATTTGTTGATGAATACAATTTTAGTCAATTGCAAATACACTTATCAACTATAATGAAACTAGGTTTTCAGAAAACTAGAGTATAAAACCAAATAATTACGCTTCTATGAACATTTTTTAGCGTTGGGGTAAAACTAGAATTTAGAACTCAATTATTACGTTTATATTAATATTGTTCATTGATAGGGTACATCTTTCCAAATTAATAAAAAACATAATTTGTTGATGAATACAATTTTAGTCAATTGCAAATACACTTATCAACTATAATGAAACTAGGTTTTCAGAAAACTAGAGTATAAAACCAAATAATTACGCTTCTATGAACATTTTTTAGCGTTGGGGTAAAACTAGAATTTAGAACTCAATTATTACCTTTATATTAACATTGTTCATTTATAGGGTACATCTTTTCAAATTAATAAAAACATAATTTGTTGATGAATAAAATTTTAGAGAAATAACTGTATATGCCCGATTAACCAGTTATTATGCACTCTACGATTTTATGCCACTGGATGCTTTCAAACCACTGCAGGGGATCTGTGTGGCTTTAGTTCTTCAACAGTTAATCGGATAGTGCATAAAGTTAGTTGTACTATTGCGTCCTTGCGTAGTCAATATATTAAATTTCCTGGAACACCAGAGGAAATAAGACGGAACCAGTTAAATTTTTACAGAAGAGCCAAGTTCCCAAGAGTCATCGGTGCTATTGACTGTACCCATGTGAAGTTGTGGCAATCACCAGGTATTTACAAAAATAATTAATACTCAAACCTGTTTTTCTTATTACTAGGTACAAGTTATTACACCCGTAGACACAATTTTCTAACAATATAAATGTAATTAATTTATTTTTATTTTTACAATTATAGTTACATTTTACATTAGTGGTCTTTCTTTCTGAATTGCAGGTGGAGAATCCGCTGAGCGTTTCCGGAACCGCAAAGGATATTTTTCGTTAAACGTTCAAGCATATCGCAATGCTAATTTGGAAATAATTGATGTTGTTGCAAATGCAAATGAAATTTCAACAATAATCAGACATTTTCATAATTTATTTGTTTATTTATTATAATTTATAATTTATTATAATATATTAACATTGTTCATTGATAGGGTACATCTTTTCAAATTAATAAAAAACATAATTTGTTGACGAATAAAATTTTAGTCAATTTCAAATACACTTATCCACTATAAATAAACTAGGTTTTCAGAAAACTTGGGTTTAAAACCCAATTATTACGCTTATATTAAAATTTCTTAGCGTTGGGGTACATCTTTTCAAATTAATAAAAAACATAATTTGTTGATGAATAAAACTTTAGTCAATTGTAAATACATTGGTCACCTATAAATAGATTAGTAGAAGGAATAACTAGAATTTAGAACACAATAATTACGTTTATATTAACATTGTTCATTGATAGGGTAAATCTTTTCAAATTAATAAAAAACATAATTTGTTGATGAATTAAATTTTAGTCAATTGCAAATACACTTATCCACTATAAATAAACTAGGTTTTCAGAAAACTAGAGTTTAAAACACAATAATTACGCTTATATGAAAATTTCTTAGCGTTGGGGAACATCTTTTCAAATTAATAAAAAACATAATTTGTTGATGAATAAGACTTTAGTCAATTGCTAATACATTAGTCACCTATAGATAGATTAGTAGAAGGAATAACTAGAATTTACAACTCAATAATTACGTTTATATTAATATTGTTCATTGATAGGGTACATCTTTCCAAATTAATAAAAAACATAATTTGTTGATGAATACAATTTTAGTCAATTGCAAATACACTTATCAACTATAATGAAACTAGGTTTTCAGAAAACTAGAGTATAAAACCAAATAATTACGCTTCTATGAACATTTTTTAGCGTTGGGGTAAAACTAGAATTTAGAACTCAATTATTACCTTTATATTAACATTGTTCATTGATAGGGTACATCTTTTCAAATTAATAAAAAACATAATTTGTTGATGAATACAATTTTAGTCAATTGCAAATACACTTATCAACTATAATGAAACTAGGTTTTCAGAAAACTAGAGTTTAAAACCCAATAATTACGTTTATATGAACATTTTTTAGCGTTGGGGTACATCTTTTCAAATTAATAAATAACATAATTTGTTGTTGAATAAGACTTAAGTCAATTGCTAATACATTAGTCACCTATAGATGGATTAGTAGAAGAAAAAACTAGAATTTAGAACTCAATTATTACCTTTATATTAACATTGTTCATTGGTAGGGTACATCTTTTCAAATTAATAGAAATATAATTTGTTGATGAATAAAATTTTAGTCAATTGCAAATACACTTATCCACTATAAATAAACTAGGTTTTCAGAAAACTAGAGTTTAAAACCCAATCATTACGCTTATATGAACATTTTTTAGCGTTGGGGTACATCTTTTCAAATTAATAAAAAACAAAATTTGTTGATGAATTAAATTTTAGTCAATTGCAAATACACTTATCCACTATAAATAAACTAGGTTTTCAGAAAACTAGAGTTTAAAACCCAATAATTACGCTTATATGAACATTTTATAGCGTTGGGGTACAGCATTTCAAATTAATAAAAAACATAATTTGTTGATGAATTAAATTTTAGTCAATTGCAAATACACTTATCCACTATAAATAAACTAGGTTTTCAGAAAACTAGAGTTTAAAACCCAATAATTACGCTTATATGAACATTTTTTAGCGTTGGGGTACATCTTTTCAAATTAATAAAAAACATAATTTGTTGATGAATAAAATTTTTGGCAATTGCAAATACACTTATCCACTATAAATAAACTAGGTTTTCAGAAAACTAGAGTTTAAAACCCAATAATTACGCTTATGTGAAAATTTCTTAGCGTTTGGGTACATCTTTTCAAATTAATAAAAAACATAATTTGTTGATGAATACAATTTTAGTCAATTGCGAATACACTTATCCACTATAAATAAACTAGGTTTTCAGAAAACTAGAGTTTAAAACCCAATAATTACGCTTTTTTGAAAATTTCTTAGCGTTGGGGTAAAACTAGAATTTAGAACTCAATTATTACCTTTATATTAACATTGTTCATTTATAGGGTACATCTTTTCAAATTAATAAAAACATAATTTGTTGATGAATAAAATTTTAGAGAAATAACTGTATATGCCCGATTAACCAGTTATTATGCACTCTACGATTTTATGCCACTGGATGCTTTCAAACCACTGCAGGAGATCTGTGTGGCTTTAGTTCTTCAACAGTAAATCGGATAGTGCATAAAGTTAGTTGTACTATTGCGTCCTTGCGTAGTCAATATATTAAATTTCCTGGAACACCAGAGGAAATAAGACGGAACCAGTTAAATTTTTACAGAAGAGCCAAGTTCCCAAGAGTCATCGGTGCTATTGACTGTACCCATGTGAAGTTGTGGCAATCACCAGGTATTTACAAAAATAATTAATACTCAAACCTGTTTTTCTTATTACTAGGTACAAGTTATTACACCCGTAGACCCAATTTTCTAACAATATAAATGTAATTAATTTATTTTTATTTTTACAATTATAGTTACATTTTACATTAGTGGTCTTTCTTTCTGAATTGCAGGTGGAGAATCCGCTGAGCGTTTCCGTAACCGCAAAGGATATTTTTCGTTAAACGTTCAAGCATATCGCAATGCTAATTTGGAAATAATTGATGTTGTTGCAAATGCAAATGAAATTTCAACAATAATCAGACATTTTCATAATTTATTTGTTTATTTATTATAATTTATAATTTATTATAATATATTAACATTGTTCATTGATAGGGTACATCTTTTCAAATTAATAAAAAACATAATTTGTTGATGAATAAAATTTTAGTCAATTGCAAATACACTTATCCACTATAAATAAACTAGGTTTTCAGAAAACTAGAGTTTAAAACCCAATAATTACGCTTATGTGAAAATTTCTTAGCGTTGGGGTACATCTTTTCAAATTAATAAAAAACATAATTTGTTGATGAATACAATTTTAGTCAATTGCGAATACACTTATCCACTATAAATAAACTAGGTTTTCAGAAAACTAGAGTTTAAAACCCAATAGTTACGCTTTTTTGAAAATTTCTTAGCGTTGGGGTAAAACTAGAATTTAGAACTCAATTATTACCTTTATATTAACATTGTTCATTTATAGGGTACATCTTTTCAAATTAATAAAAACATAATTTGTTGATGAATAAAATTTTAGAGAAATAACTGTATATGCCCGATTAACCAGTTATTATGCACTCTACGATTTTATGCCACTGGATGCTTTCAAACCACTGCAGGGGATCTGTGTGGCTTTAGTTCTTCAACAGTTAATCGGATAGTGCATAAAGTTAGTTGTACTATTGCGTCCTTGCGTAGTCAATATATTAAATTTCCTGGAACACCAGAGGAAATAAGACGGAACCAGTTAAATTTTTACAGAAGAGCCAAGTTCCCAAGAGTCATCGGTGCTATTGACTGTACCCATGTGAAGTTGTGGCAATCACCAGGTATTTACAAAAATAATTAATACTCAAACCTGTTTTTCTTATTACTAGGTACAAGTTATTACACCCGTAGACACAATTTTCTAACAATATAAATGTAATTAATTTATTTTTATTTTTACAATTATAGTTACATTTTACATTAGTGGTCTTTCTTTCTGAATTGCAGGTGGAGAATCCGCTGAGCGTTTCTGGAACCGCAAAGGATATTTTTCGTTAAACGTTCAAGCATATCGCAATGCTAATTTGGAAATAATTGATGTTGTTGCAAATGCAAATGAAATTTCAACAATAATCAGACATTTTCATAATTTATTTGTTTATTTATAATAATTTATAATTTATTATAATATATTAACATTGTTCATTGATAGGGTACATCTTTTCAAATTAATAAAAAACATAATTTGTTGACGAATAAAATTTTAGTCAATTGCAAATACACTTATCCACTATAAATAAACTAGGTTTTCAGAAAACTAGGGTTTAAAACCCAATAATTACGCTTATATTAAAATTTCTTAGCGTTGGGGTACATCTTTTCAAATTAATAAAAAACATAATTTGTTGATGAATAAAACTTTAGTCAATTGTAAATACATTGGTCACCTATAAATAGATTAGTAGAAGGAATAACTAGAATTTAGAACACAATAATTACGTTTATATTAACATTGTTCATTGATAGGGTGCATCTTTTCAAATTAATAAATAACATAATTTGTTGTTGAATAAGACTTAAGTCAATTGCAAATACATTAGTCACCTATAGATGGATTAGTAGAAGAAAAAACTAGAATTTAGAACTCAATTATTACCTTTATATTAACATTGTTCATTGATAGGGTACATCTTTTCAAATTAATAAAAAACATAATTTGTTGATGAATAAAATTTTAGTCAATTGCAAATACACTTATCCACTATAAATAAACTAGGTTTTCAGAAAACTAGAGTTTAAAACCCAATAATTACGCTTATGTGAAAATTTCTTAGCGTGGGGGTACATCTTTTCAAATTAATAAAAAACATAATTTGTTGATGAATACAATTTTAGTCAATTGCGAATACACTTATCCACTATAAATAAACTAGGTTTTCAGAAAACTAGAGTTTAAAACCCAATAGTTACTCTTTTTTGAAAATTTCTTAGCGTTGGGGTAAAACTAGAATTTAGAACTCAATTATTACCTTTATATTAACATTGTTCATTTATAGGGTACATCTTTTCAAATTAATAAAAACATAATTTGTTGATGAATAAAATTTTAGAGAAATAACTGTAAATGCCCGATTAACCAGTTATTATGCACTCTACGATTTTATGCCACTGGATGCTTTCAAACCACTGCAGGGGATCTGTGTGGCTTTAGTTCTTCAACAGTAAATCGGATAGTGCATAAAGTTAGTTGTACTATTGCGTCCTTGCGTAGTCAATATATTAAATTTCCTGGAACACCAGAGGAAATAAGACGGAACCAGTTAAATTTTTACAGAAGAGCCAAGTTCCCAAGAGTCATCGGTGCTATTGACTGTACCCATGTGAAGTTGTGGCAATCACCAGGTATTTACAAAAATAATTAATACTCAAACCTGTTTTTCTTATTACTAGGTACAAGTTATTACACCCGTAGACACAATTTTCTAACAATATAAATGTAATTAATTAATTTTTATTTTTACAATTATAGTTACATTTTACATTAGTGGTCTTTCTTTCTGAATTGCAGGTGGAGAATCCGCTGAGCGTTTCCGGAACCGCAAAGGATATTTTTCGTTAAACGTTCAAGCATATCGCAATGCTAATTTGGAAATAATTGATGTTGTTGCAAATGCAAATGAAATTTCAACAATAATCAGACATTTTCATAATTTATTTGTTTATTTATTATAATTTATAATTTATTATAATATATTAACATTGTTCATTGATAGGGTACATCTTTTCAAATTAATAAAAAACATAATTTGTTGACGAATAAAATTTTAGTCAATTGCAAATACACTTATCCACTATAAATAAACTAGGTTTTCAGAAAACTAGGGTTTAAAACCCAATAATTACGCTTATATTAAAATTTCTTAGCGTTGGGGTACATCTTTTCAAATTAATAAAAAACATAATTTGTTGATGAATAAAACTTTAGTCAATTGTAAATACATTGGTCACCTATAAATAGATTAGTAGAAGGAATAACTAGAATTTAGAACACAATAATTACGTTTATATTAACATTGTTCATTGATAGGGTGCATCTTTTCAAATTAATAAATAACATAATTTGTTGTTGAATAAGACTTAAGTCAATTGCAAATACATTAGTCACCTATAGATGGATTAGTAGAAGAAAAAACTAGAATTTAGAACTCAATTATTACCTTTATATTAACATTGTTCATTGATAGGGTACATCTTTTTAAATTAATAAAAACATAATTTGTTGATGAATAAAATTTTAGTCAATTGCAAATACACTTATCCACTATAAATAAACTAGGTATTCAGGAAACTAGAGTTTAAAACCCAATAATTACGCTTATATGAAAATTTCTTAGCGTTGGGGAACATCTTTTCAAATTAATAAAAAACATAATTTGTTGATGAATAAGACTTTAGTCAATTGCTAATACATTAGTCACCTATAGATAGATTAGTAGAAGGAATAACTAGAATTTACAACTCAATAATTACGTTTATATTAATATTGTTCATTGATAGGGTACATCTTTTCAAATTAATAAAAAACATAATTTGTTGATGAATACAATTTTAGTCAATTGCAAATACACTTATCAACTATAATGAAACTAGGTTTTCAGAAAACTAGAGTATAAAACCAAATAATTACGCTTCTATGAACATTTTTTAGCGTTGGGGTAAAACTAGAATTTAGAACTCAATTATTACCTTTATATTAACATTGTTCATTGATAGGGTACATCTTTTCAAATTAATAAAAAACATAATTTGTTGATGAATACAATTTTAGTCAATTGCAAATACACTTATCAACTATAATGAAACTAGGTTTTCAGAAAACTAGAGTTTAAAACCCAATAATTACGTTTATATGAACATTTTTTAGCGTTGGGGTACATCTTTTCAAATTAATAAATAACATAATTTGTTGTTGAATAAGACTTAAGTCAATTGCTAATACATTAGTCACCTATAGATGGATTAGTAGAAGAAAAAACTAGAATTTAGAACTCAATTATTACCTTTATATTAACATTGTTCATTGGTAGGGTACATCTTTTCAAATTAATAGAAATATAATTTGTTGATGAATAAAATTTTAGTCAATTGCAAATACACTTATCCACTATAACTAAACTAGGTTTTCAGGAAACTAGAGTTTAAAACCCAATAATTACGCTTATATGAAAATTTTTTTGCTTTGGGGTACATCTTTTCAAATTAATAAAAAACATAATTTGTTGATGAATAAAACTCTAGTCAATTGTAAATACATTGGTCACCTATAAATAGATTAGTAGAAGGAATAACTAGAATTTAGAACACAATTATTACGTTTATAATGACATTGTTCATTGATAGGGTAAATCTTTTCAAATTAATAAAAAACAAAATTTGTAGATGAATTAAATTTTAGTCAATTGCAAATACACTTATCCACTGTAAATAAACTAGGTTTTCAGAAAACTATAGTTTAAACCCAATAATTACCCTTATATGAAAATTTCTTAGCGTTGGGGTACATCTTTTCAAATTAATAAAAAACATAATTTGTTGATGAATACAATTTTAGTCAATTGCAAATACACTTATCAACTATAATGAAACTAGGTTTTCAGAAAACTAGAGTATAAAACCAAATAATTACGCTTATATGAACATTTTTTAGCGTTGGGGTAAAACTAGAATTTAGAACTCAATTATTACCTTTATATTAACATTGTTCATTGATAGGGTTCATCTTTTCAAATTAATAAATAACATAATTTGTTGTTGAATAAGACTTAAGTCAATTGCTAATACATTAGTCACCTATAGATGGATTAGTAGAAGAAAAAACTAGAATTTAGTACTCAATTATTACCTTTATATTAACATTGTTCATTGGTAGGGTACATCTTTTCAAATTAATAAAAACATAATTTGTTGATGAATAAAATTTTAGTCAATTGCAAATACACTTATCCACTATAAATAAACTAGGTTTTCAGGAAACTAAAGTTTAAAACCCAATAATTACGCTTATATGAAAATTTCTTAGCGTTGGGGTACATCTTTTCAAATTAATAAAAAACATAATTTGTTGATGAATAAGACTTTAGTCAATTGCTAATACATTAGTCACCTATAGATAGATTAGTAGAAGGAATAACTAGAATTTAGAACTCAATAATTACGTTTATATTAACATTGTTCATTGAAAGGGTACATCTTTTCAAATTAATAAAAAACATAATTTGTTGATGAATAAAATTTTAGTCAATTGCAAATACACTTATCCACTATAAATAAACTAGGTTTTCAGAAAACTAGAGTTTAAAACCCAATAATTACGCTTATATGAACATTTTTTAGCGTTGGGGTAAAACTAGAATTTAGAACTCAATTATTACCTTTATATTAACATTGTTCATTGATAGGGTACATCTTTTCAAATTAATAAAAAACATAATTTGTTGATGAATACAATTTTAGTCAATTGCAAATACACTTATCAACTATAATGAAACTAGGTTTTCAGAAAACTAGAGTTTAAAACCCAATAATTACGTTTATATGAACATTTTTTAGCGTTGGGGTACATCTTTTCAAATTAATAAATAACATAATTTGTTGTTGAATAAGACTTAAGTCAATTGCTAATACATTAGTCACCTATAGATGGATTAGTAGAAGAAAAAACTAGAATTTAGAACTCAATTATTACCTTTATATTAACATTGTTCATTGGTAGGGTACATCTTTTCAAATTAATAGAAATATAATTTGTTGATGAATAAAATTTTAGTCAATTGCAAATACACTTATCCACTATAACTAAACTAGGTTTTCAGGAAACTAGAGTTTAAAACCCAATAATTACGCTTATATGAAAATTTTTTTGCGTTGGGGTACATCTTTTCAAATTAATAAAAAACATAATTTGTTGATGAATAAAACTCTAGTCAATTGTAAATACATTGGTCACCTATAAATAGATTAGTAGAAGGAATAACTAGAATTTAGAACACAATTATTACGTTTATAATGACATTGTTCATTGATAGGGTAAATCTTTTCAAATTAATAAAAAACAAAATTTGTAGATGAATTAAATTTTAGTCAATTGCAAATACACTTATCCACTGTAAATAAACTAGGTTTTCAGAAAACTATAGTTTAAACCCAATAATTACCCTTATATGAAAATTTCTTAGCGTTGGGGTACATCTTTTCAAATTAATAAAAAACATAATTTGTTGATGAATACAATTTTAGTCAATTGCAAATACACTTATCAACTATAATGAAACTAGGTTTTCAGAAAACTAGAGTATAAAACCAAATAATTACGCTTATATGAACATTTTTTAGCGTTGGGGTAAAACTAGAATTTAGAACTCAATTATTACCTTTATATTAACATTGTTCATTGATAGGGTTCATCTTTTCAAATTAATAAATAACATAATTTGTTGTTGAATAAGACTTAAGTCAATTGCTAATACATTAGTCACCTATAGATGGATTAGTAGAAGAAAAAACTAGAATTTAGTACTCAATTATTACCTTTATATTAACATTGTTCATTGGTAGGGTACATCTTTTCAAATTAATAAAAACATAATTTGTTGATGAATAAAATTTTAGTCAATTGCAAATACACTTATCCACTATAAATAAACTAGGTTTTCAGGAAACTAAAGTTTAAAACCCAATAATTACGCTTATATGAAAATTTCTTAGCGTTGGGGTACATCTTTTCAAATTAATAAAAAACATAATTTGTTGATGAATAAGACTTTAGTCAATTGCTAATACATTAGTCACCTATAGATAGATTAGTAGAAGGAATAACTAGAATTTAGAACTCAATAATTACGTTTATATTAACATTGTTCATTGATAGGGTACATCTTTTCAAATTAATAAAAAACATAATTTGTTGATGAATAAAATTTTAGTCAATTGCAAATACACTTATCCACTATAAATAAACTAGGTTTTCAGAAAACTAGAGTTTAAAACCCAATAATTACGCTTATATGAACATTTTTTAGCGTTGGGGTACATCTTTTCAAATTAATAAAAAACATAATTTGTTGATGAATAAAACTTTAGTCAATTGCAAATACACTTATCAACTATAATGAAACTAGGTTTTCAGAAAACTAGAGTATAAAACCAAATAATTACGCTTATATGAAAATTATTTAGTGTTGGAGTACAGCATTTCAAATTAATAAAAAACATAATTTTTTGATGAATAAAACTTTAGTCAATTGCAAATACACTTATCCACTATAAATAAACTAGGTTTTCAGAAAACTAGAGTTTAAAACCAAATAATTGCGCAAATATGTACATTTTTTAGTGTTGGGGTACAGCATTTCAAATTAAAAAAAAACATAATTTGTTGATGAATAAAACTTTAGTCAATTGCAAATACACTTATCAACTATAATGAAACTAGGTTTTCAGAAAACTAGAGTATAAAACCAAATAATTACGCTTATATGAACATTTTTTAGCGTTGGGGTAAAACTAGAATTTAGAACTCAATAATTACGTTTATATTGACATTGTTCATTGATAGGGTACATCTTTTCAAATTATTAAAAACATAATTTGTTGATAAATTAAATTTTAGTCAATTGCAAATACACTTGTCCACTATAAATAAACTAGGTTTTCAGAAAACTACAGTTTAAACCCAATAATTACCCTTATATGAAAATTTCTTAGCGTTTGGGTACACCTTTTCAAATTAATAAAATATATTATTTGTTGATGAATACAATTTTAGTCAATTGCAAATACACTTATCCACTATAAATAAACTAGGTTTTCAGGAAACTAGAGTTTAAAACCCAATAATTACGCTTATATGAAAATTTCTTAGCTTTGGGGAACATCTTTTCAAATTAATAAAAAACATAATTTTTTGATGAATAAGACTTAAGTCAATAGCTAATACATTAGTCGCCTATAGATAGATTAGTAGAAGAAATAACTAGAATTTAGAACTCAATAATTACGTTTATATTAACATTGTTCATTGATAGGGTACATCTTTTCAAATTAATAAATAACATAATTTGTTGTTGAATAAGACTTAAGTCAATTGCAAATACATTAGTCACCTATAGATGGATTAGTAGAAGAAAAAACTAGAATTTAGAACTCAATTATTACCTTTATATTAACATTGTTCATTGATAGGGTACATCTTTTTAAATTAATAAAAACATAATTTGTTGAAGAATAAAATTTTAGTCAATTGCAAATACACTTATCCACTATAAATAAACTAGGTTTTCAGGAAACTAGAGTTTAAAACCCAATAATTACGCTTATATGAAAATTTCTTAGCGTTGGGGAACATCTTTTCAAATTAATAAAAAACATAATTTGTTGATGAATAAGACTTTAGTCAATTGCTAATACATTAGTCACCTATAGATAGATTAGTAGAAGAAATAACTAGAATTTAGAACTCAATAATTACGTATATATTAACATTGTTCATTGATAGGGTACATCTTTTCAAATTAATAAAAAACATAATTTGTTGATGAATAAAATTTTAGTCAATTGCAAATACACTTATCCACTATAAATAAACTAGGTTTTCAGAAAACTAGAGTTTAAAACCCAATAATTACGCTTATATGAACATTTTTTAGCGTTGGGGTACATCTTTTCAAATTAATAAAAACATAATTTGTTGATGAATAAGACTTAAGTCAATTGCTAATACATTAGTCACCTATAGATAGATTAGTAGAAGAAATAACTAGAATTTAGAACTCAATTATTACCTTTATATTAACATTGTTCATTGGTAGGGTACATCTTTTCAAATTAATAAAAACATAATTTGTTGATGAATAAAATTTTAGTCAATTGCAAATACACTTATCAACTATAATGAAACTAGGTTTTCAGAAAACTAGAGTATAAAACCAAATAATTACGCTTATATGAACATTTTTTAGCGTTGGGGTAAAACTAGAATTTAGAACTCAATTATTACCTTTATATTAACATTGTTCATTGATAGGGTACATCTTTTCAAATTAATAAATAACATAATTTGTTGTTGAATAAGACTTAAGTCAATTGCTAATACATTAGTCACCTATAGATGGATTAGTAGAAAAAAAAACTAGAATTTAGTACTCAATTATTACCTTTATATTAACATTGTTCATTGGTAGGGTACATCTTTTCAAATTAATAAAAACATAATTTGTTGATGAATAAAATTTTAGTCAATTGCAAATACACTTATCCACTATAAATAAACTAGGTTTTCAGGAAACTAAAGTTTAAAACCCAATAATTACGCTTATATGAAAATTTCTTAGCGTTGGGGTACATCTTTTCAAATTAATAAAAAACATAATTTGTTGATGAATAAGACTTTAGTCAATTGCTAATACATTAGTCACCTATAGATAGATTAGTAGAAGGAATAACTAGAATTTAGAACTCAATAATTACGTTTATATTAACATTGTTCATTGATAGGGTACATCTTTTCAAATTAATAAAAAACATAATTTGTTGATGAATAAAATTTTAGTCAATTGCAAATACACTTATCCACTATAAATAAACTAGGTTTTCAGAAAACTAGAGTTTAAAACCCAATAATTACGCTTATATGAACATTTTTTAGCGTTGGGGTACAGCATTTCAAATTAATAAAAAACATAATTTGTTGATGAATAAAACTTTAGTCAATTGCAAATACACTTATCCACTATAAATAAACTAGGTTTTCAGAAAACTAGAGTTTAAAACCAAATAATTGCGCAAATATGTACATTTTTTAGTGTTGGGGTACAGCATTTCAAATTAAAAAAAAACATAATTTGTAGATGAATTAAATTTTAGTCAATTGCAAATACACTTATCCACTATAAAGAAACTATGTTTTCAGAAAACTAGAGTATAAAACCAAATAATTACGCTTATATGAAAATTATTTAGTGTTGGAGTACAGCATTTCAAATTAATAAAAAACATAATTTGTTGATGAATAAAACTTTAGTCAATTGCAAATACACTTATCAACTATAATGAAACTAGGTTTTCAGAAAACTAGAGTATAAAACCAAATAATTACGCTTATATGAAAATTATTTAGTGTTGGAGTACAGCATTTCAAATTAATAAAAAACATAATTTTTTGATGAATAAAACTTTAGTCAATTGCAAATACACTTATCCACTATAAATAAACTAGGTTTTCAGAAAACTAGAGTTTAAAACCAAATAATTGCGCAAATATGTACATTTTTTAGTGTTGGGGTACAGCATTTCAAATTAAAAAAAAACATAATTTGTTGATGAATAAAACTTAAGTCAATTGCAAATACACTTATCAACTATAATGAAACTAGGTTTTCAGAAAACTAGAGTATAAAACCAAATAATTACGCTAATATGAACATTTTTTAGCGTTGGGGTAAAACTAGAATTTAGAACTCAATAATTACGTTTATATTGACATTGTTCATTGATAGGGTACATCTTTTCAAATTATTAAAAACATAATTTGTTGATGAATACAATTTTAGTCAATTGCAAATACACTTATCCACTATAAATAAACTAGGTTTTCAGGAAACTAGAGTTTAAAACCCAATAATTACGCTTATATGAAAATTTCTTAGCTTTGGGGAACATCTTTTCAAATTAATAAAAAACATAATTTTTTGATGAATAAGACTTAAGTCAATAGCTAATACATTAGTCACCTATAGATAGATTAGTAGAAGAAATAACTAGAATTTAGAACTCAATAATTACGTTTATATTAACATTGTTCATTGATAGGGTACATCTTTTCAAATTAATAAATAACATAATTTGTTGTTGAATAAGACTTAAGTCAATTGCAAATACATTAGTCACCTATAGATGGATTAGTAGAAGAAAAAACTAGAATTTAGAACTCAATTATTACCTTTATATTAACATTGTTCATTGATAGGGTACATCTTTTTAAATTAATAAAAACATAATTTGTTGATGAATAAAATTTTAGTCAATTGCAAATACACTTATCCACTATAAATAAACTAGGTTTTCAGGAAACTAGAGTTTAAAACCCAATAATTACGCTTATATGAAAATTTCTTAGCGTTGGGGAACATCTTTTCAAATTAATAAAAAACATAATTTGTTGATGAATAAGACTTTAGTCAATTGCTAATACATTAGTCACCTATAGATAGATTAGTAGAAGAAATAACTAGAATTTAGAACTCAATAATTACGTATATATTAACATTGTTCATTGATAGGGTACATCTTTTCAAATTAATAAAAAACATAATTTGTTGATGAATAAAATTTTAGTCAATTGCAAATACACTTATCCACTATAAATAAACTAGGTTTTCAGAAAACTAGAGTTTAAAACCCAATAATTACGCTTATATGAACATTTTTTAGCGTTGGGGTACATCTTTTCAAATTAATAAAAACATAATTTGTTGATGAATAAGACTTAAGTCAATTGCTAATACATTAGTCACCTATAGATAGATTAGTAGAAGAAATAACTAGAATTTAGAACTCAATTATTACCTTTATATTAACATTGTTCATTGGTAGGGTACATCTTTTCAAATTAATAAAAACATAATTTGTTGATGAATAAAATTTTAGTCAATTGCAAATACACTTATCAACTATAATGAAACTAGGTTTTCAGAAAACTAGAGTATAAAACCAAATAATTACGCTTATATGAACATTTTTTAGCGTTGGGGTAAAACTAGAATTTAGAACTCAATTATTACCTTTATATTAACATTGTTCATTGATAGGGTACATCTTTTCAAATTAATAAATAACATAATTTGTTGTTGAATAAGACTTAAGTCAATTGCTAATACATTAGTCACCTATAGATGGATTAGTAGAAGAAAAAACTAGAATTTAGTACTCAATTATTACCTTTATATTAACATTGTTCATTGGTAGGGTTCATCTTTTCAAATTAATAAAAACATAATTTGTTGATGAATAAAATTTTAGTCAATTGCAAATACATTAGTCACCTATAGATGGATTAGTAGAAGAAAAAACTAGAATTTAGAACTCAATTATTACCTTTATATTAACATTGTTCATTGATAGGGTACATCTTTTTTAATTAATAAAAACATAATTTGTTGATGAATAAAATTTTAGTCAATTGCAAATACACTTATCCACTATAAATAAACTAGGTTTTCAGGAAACTAGAGTTTAAAACCCAATAATTACGCTTATATGAAAATTTCTTAGCGTTGGGGAACATCTTTTCAAATTAATAAAAAACATAATTTGTTGATGAATAAGACTTTAGTCAATTGCTAATACATTAGTCACCTATAGATAGATTAGTAGAAGAAATAACTAGAATTTAGAACTCAATAATTACGTATATATTAACATTGTTCATTGATAGGGTACATCTTTTCAAATTAATAAAAAACATAATTTGTTGATGAATAAAATTTTAGTCAATTGCAAATACACTTATCCACTATAAATAAACTAGGTTTTCAGAAAACTAGAGTTTAAAACCCAATAATTACGCTTATATGAACATTTTTTAGCGTTGGGGTACATCTTTTCAAATTAATAAAAACATAATTTGTTGATGAATAAGACTTAAGTCAATTGCTAATACATTAGTCACCTATAGATAGATTAGTAGAAGAAATAACTAGAATTTAGAACTCAATTATTACCTTTATATTAACATTGTTCATTGGTAGGGTACATCTTTTCAAATTAATAAAAACATAATTTGTTGATGAATAAAATTTTAGTCAATTGCAAATACACTTATCAACTATAATGAAACTAGGTTTTCAGAAAACTAGAGTATAAAACCAAATAATTACGCTTATATGAACATTTTTTAGCGTTGGGGTAAAACTAGAATTTAGAACTCAATTATTACCTTTATATTAACATTGTTCATTGATAGGGTACATCTTTTCAAATTAATAAATAACATAATTTGTTGTTGAATAAGACTTAAGTCAATTGCTAATACATTAGTCACCTATAGATGGATTAGTAGAAGAAAAAACTAGAATTTAGTACTCAATTATTACCTTTATATTAACATTGTTCATTGGTAGGGTACATCTTTTCAAATTAATAAAAACATAATTTGTTGATGAATAAAATTTTAGTCAATTGCAAATACACTTATCCACTATAAATAAACTAGGTTTTCAGGAAACTAAAGTTTAAAACCCAATAATTACGCTTATATGAAAATTTCTTAGCGTTGGGGTACATCTTTTCAAATTAATAAAAAACATAATTTGTTGATGAATAAGACTTTAGTCAATTGCTAATACATTAGTCACCTATAGATAGATTAGTAGAAGGAATAACTAGAATTTAGAACTCAATAATTACGTTTATATTAACATTGTTCATTGATAGGGTACATCTTTTCAAATTAATAAAAAACATAATTTGTTGATGAATAAAATTTTAGTCAATTGCAAATACACTTATCCACTATAAATAAACTAGGTTTTCAGAAAACTAGAGTTTAAAACCCAATAATTACGCTTATATGAACATTTTTTAGCGTTGGGGTACAGCATTTCAAATTAATAAAAAACATAATTTGTTGATGAATAAAACTTTAGTCAATTGCAAATACACTTATCCACTATAAATAAACTAGGTTTTCAGAAAACTAGAGTTTAAAACCAAATAATTGCGCAAATATGTAAATTTTTTAGTGTTGGGGTACAGCATTTCAAATTAAAAAAAAACATAATTTGTAGATGAATTAAATTTTAGTCAATTGCAAATACACTTATCCACTGTAAATAAACTAGGTTTTCAGAAAACTATAGTTTAAAACCAAATAATTGCGCAAATATGTACATTTTTTAGTGTTGGGGTACAGCATTTCAAATTAAAAAAAAACATAATTTGTTGATGAATAAAACTTTAGTCAATTGCAAATACACTTATCAACTATAATGAAACTATGTTTTCAGAAAACTAGAGTATAAAACCAAATAATTACGCTTATATGAAAATTATTTAGTGTTGGAGTACATTATTTCAAATTAATAAAAAACATAATTTGTTGATGAATAAAACTTTAGTCAATTGCAAATACACTTATCCACTATAAATAAACTAGGTTTTCAGAAAACTAGAGTTTAAAACCAAATAATTGCGCAAATATGTACATTTTTTAGTGTTGGGGTACAGCATTTCAAATTAAAAAAAAACATAATTTGTTGATGAATAAAACTTTAGTCAATTGCAAATACACTTATCCACTATAAATAAACTAGGTTTTCAGAAAACTAGAGTTTAAAACCCAATAATGACGCTTATATGAACATTTTTTAGCGTTGGGGTAAAACTAGAATTTAGAACTCAATAATTACGTTTATATTGACATTGTTCATTGATAGGGTACATCTTTTCAAATTATTAAAAACATAATTTGTTGATAAATTAAATTTTAGTCAATTGCAAATACACTTGTCCACTATAAATAAACTAGGTTTTCAGAAAACTATAGTTTAAACCCAATAATTACCCTTATATGAAAATTTCTTAGCGTTTGGGTACACCTTTTCAAATTAATAAAAAATATAATTTGTTGATGAATACAATTTTAGTCAATTGCAAATACACTTATCCACTATAAATAAACTAGGTTTTCAGGAAACTAGAGTTTAAAACCCAATAATTACGCTTATATGAAAACTTCTTAGCGTTGGGGAACATCTTTTCAAATTAATAAAAAACATAATTTTTTGATGAATAAAACTTAAGTCAATAGCTAATACATTAGTCACCTATAGATAGATTAGTAGAAGAAAAACCTAGAATTTAGAACTCAATAATTACGTTTATATTTACATTGTTCATTGATAGGGTACATCTTTTCAAATTAATAAATAACATAATTTGTTGTTGAATAAGACTTAAGTCAATTGCAAATACATTAGTCACCTATAGATGGATTAGTAGAAGAAAAAACTAGAATTTAGAACTCAATTATTACCTTTATATTAACATTGTTCATTGATAGGGTACATCTTTTTAAATTAATAAAAACATAATTTGTTGATGAATAAAATTTTAGTCAATTGCAAATACACTTATCCACTATAAATAAACTAGGTTTTCAGGAAACTAGAGTTTAAAACCCAATAATTACGCTTATATGAAAATTTCTTAGCGTTGGGGAACATCTTTTCAAATTAATAAAAACATAATTTGTTGACGAATAAAATATAAGTCAATTGCAAATACACTTATCATCTATAAAGAAATTAGGTTTTCAGAAAACTAGAGTTTCAAACCCAATTATTACGCTTATATGAACATTTTTTAGCGTTGGAGTACATCTTTTCAGATTAATAAAAAACATAATTTGTTGATGAATAAAACTTTAGTCAATTGTAAATACATTGGTCACCTATAGATAGATTAGTAGAAGAAATAACTAGAATTTAGAACTCAATAATTACGTATATATTAACATTGTTCATTGATAGGGTACATCTTTTCAAATTAAGAAAAATTTAATTTGTTGATAAATTAAATTTTAGTCAATTGCAAATACACTTATCCACTATAAAGAAACTAGGTTTTCAGAAAACTATAGTTTAAACCCAATAATTACCCTTATATGAAAATTTCTTAGCGTTGGGGTACACCTTTTCAAATTAATAAAAAACATAATTTGTTGATGAATAAAACTTTAGTCAATTGTAAATACATTAGTCAGCTATAGGTAGATGAGTAGAAGGCAAAACTATAATTTAGAACTCAATTATTACCTTTATATTAACATTGTTCATTGATAGGGTACATCTTTTCAAATTAATAAAAAACATAATTTGTTGATGAATAAGACTTTAGTCAATTGCTAATACATTAGTCACCTATAGATAGATTAGTAGAAGAAATAACTAGAATTTAGAACTCAATAATTACGTATATATTAACATTGTTCATTGATAGGGTACATCTTTTCAAATTAATAAAAAACATAATTTGTTGATGAATAAAATTTTAGTCAATTGCAAATACACTTATCCACTATAAATAAACTAGGTTTTCAGAAAACTAGAGTTTAAAACCCAATAATTACGCTTATATGAACATTTTTTAGCGTTGGGGTACATCTTTTCAAATTAATAAAAACATAATTTGTTGATGAATAAGACTTAAGTCAATTGCTAATACATTAGTCACCTATAGATAGATTAGTAGAAGAAATAACTAGAATTTAGAACTCAATTATTACCTTTATATTAACATTGTTCATTGGTAGGGTACATCTTTTCAAATTAATAAAAACATAATTTGTTGATGAATAAAATTTTAGTCAATTGCAAATACACTTATCAACTATAATGAAACTAGGTTTTCAGAAAACTAGAGTATAAAACCAAATAATTACGCTTATATGAACATTTTTTAGCGTTGGGGTAAAACTAGAATTTAGAACTCAATTATTACCTTTATATTAACATTGTTCATTGATAGGGTACATCTTTTCAAATTAATAAATAACATAATTTGTTGTTGAATAAGACTTAAGTCAATTGCTAATACATTAGTCACCTATAGATGGATTAGTAGAAGAAAAAAACTAGAATTTAGTACTCAATTATTACCTTTATATTAACATTGTTCATTGGTAGGGTACATCTTTTCAAATTAATAAAAACATAATTTGTTGATGAATAAAATTTTAGTCAATTGCAAATACACTTATCCACTATAAATAAACTAGGTTTTCAGGAAACTAAAGTTTAAAACCCAATAATTACGCTTATATGAAAATTTCTTAGCGTTGGGGTACATCTTTTCAAATTAATAAAAAACATAATTTGTTGATGAATAAGACTTTAGTCAATTGCTAATACATTAGTCACCTATAGATAGATTAGTAGAAGGAATAACTAGAATTTAGAACTCAATAATTACGTTTATATTAACATTGTTCATTGATAGGGTACATCTTTTCAAATTAATAAAAAACATAATTTGTTGATGAATAAAATTTTAGTCAATTGCAAATACACTTATCCACTATAAATAAACTAGGTTTTCAGAAAACTAGAGTTTAAAACCATATAATTGCGCAAATATGTACATTTTTTAGTGTTGGGGTACAGCATTTCAAATTAAAAAAAAACATAATTTGTAGATGAATTAAATTTTAGTCAATTGCAAATACACTTATCCACTGTAAATAAACTAGGTTTTCAGAAAACTATAGTTTAAAATCAAATAATTGCGCAAATATGTACATTTTTTAGTGTTGGGGTACAGCATTTCAAATTAAAAAAAAACATAATTTGTTGATGAATAAAACTTTAGTCAATTGCAAATACACTTATCAACTATAATGAAACTATGTTTTCAGAAAACTAGAGTATAAAACCAAATAATTACGCTTATATGAAAATTATTTAGTGTTGGAGTACATTATTTCAAATTAATAAAAAACATAATTTGTTGATGAATAAAACTTTAGTCAATTGCAAATACACTTATCCACTATAAATAAACTAGGTTTTCAGAAAACTAGAGTTTAAAACCAAATAATTGCGCAAATATGTACATTTTTTAGTGTTGGGGTACAGCATTTCAAATTAAAAAAAAAACATAATTTGTTGATGAATAAAACTTTAGTCAATTGCAAATACACTTATCCACTATAAATAAACTAGGTTTTCAGAAAACTAGAGTTTAAAACCCAATAATGACGCTTATATGAACATTTTTTAGCGTTGGGGTAAAACTAGAATTTAGAACTCAATAATTACGTTTATATTGACATTGTTCATTGATAGGGTACACCTTTTCAAATTAATAAAAAATATAATTTGTTGATGAATACAATTTTAGTCAATTGCAAATACACTTATCCACTATAAATAAACTAGGTTTTCAGGAAACTAGAGTTTAAAACCCAATAATTACGCTTATATGAAAATTTCTTAGCGTTGGGGAACATCTTTTCAAATTAATAAAAAACATAATTTTTTGATGAATAAAACTTAAGTCAATAGCTAATACATTAGTCACCTATAGATAGATTAGTAGAAGAAATAACTAGAATTTAGAACTCAATAATTACGTTTATATTAACATTGTTCATTGATAGGGTACATCTTTTCAAATTAATAAATAACATAATTTGTTGTTGAATAAGAATTAAGTCAATTGCAAATACATTAGTCACCTATAGATGGATTAGTAGAAGAAAAAACTAGAATTTAGAACTCAATTCTTACCTTTATATTAACATTGTTCATTGATAGGGTACATCTTTTTAAATTAATAAAAACATAATTTGTTGATGAATAAAATTTTAGTCAATTGCAAATACACTTATCCACTATAAATAAACTAGGTTTTCAGGAAACTAGAGTTTAAAACCCAATAATTACGCTTATATGAAAATTTCTTAGCGTTGGGGAACATCTTTTCAAATTAATAAAAAACATAATTTGTTGATGAATAAGACTTTAGTCAATTGCTAATACATTAGTCACCTATAGATAGATTAGTAGAAGAAATAACTAGAATTTAGAACTCAATAATTACGTATATATTAACATTGTTCATTGATAGGGTACATCTTTTCAAATTAAGAAAAATTTAATTTGTTGATAAATTAAATTTTAGTCATTTGCAAATACACTTATCCACTATAAAGAAACTATGTTTTCAGAAAATTATAGTTTAAACCCAATAATTACCCTTATATGAAAATTTCTTAGCGTTGGGGTACATCTTTTCAAATTAATAAAAAACATAATTTGTTGATGAATAAAACTTTAGTCAATTGCAAATACACTTATCAACTATAATGAAACTAGGTTTTCAGAAAACTAGAGTATAAAACCAAATAATTACGCTTATATGAAAATTATTTAGTGTTGGAGTACAGCATTTCAAATTAATAAAAAACATAATTTTTTGATGAATAAAACTTTAGTCAATTGCAAATACACTTATCCACTATAAATAAACTAGGTTTTCAGAAAACTAGAGTTTAAAACCAAATAATTGCGCAAATATGAACATTTTTTAGTGTTGGGGTACAGCATTTCAAATTAAAAAAAAACTTAATTTGTTGATGAATAAAACTTTAGTCAATTGCAAATACATTTATCAACTATAATGAAACTAGGTTTTCAGAAAACTAGAGTATAAAACCAAATAATTACGCTTATATGAACATTTTTTAGCGTTGGGGTAAAACTAGAATTTAGAACTCAATAATTACGTTTATATTGACATTGTTCATTGATAGGGTACATCTTTTCAAATTATTAAAAACATAATTTGTTGATAAATTAAATTTTAGTCAATTGCAAATACACTTATCCACTATAAATAAACTAGGTTTTCAGGAAACTAGAGTTTAAAACCCAATAATTACCCTTATATGAAAATTTCTTAGCGTTGGGGTACACCTTTTCAAATTAATAAAAAACATAATTTGTTGATGAATAAAACTTTAGTCAATTGTAAATACGTTAGTCAGCTATAGGTAGATGAGTAGAAGGCAAAACTATAATTTAGAACTCAATTATTACCTTTATATTAACATTGTTCATTGATAGGGTACATCTTTTCAAATTAATAAATAACATAATTTGTTGTTGAATAAGACTTAAGTCAATTGCTAATACATTAGTAACCTATAGATGGATTAGTAGAAGAAAAAACTAGAATTTAGAACTCAATTATTACCTTTATATTAACATTGTTCATTGGTAGGGTACATCTTTTCAAATTAATAGAAATATAATTTGTTGATGAATAAAATTTTAGTCAATTGCAAATACACTTATCCACTATAAAGAAACTATGTTTTCAGAAAATTATAGTTTAAACCCAATAATTACCCTTATATGAAAATTTCTTAGCGTTGGGGTACATCTTTTCAAATTAATAAAAAACATAATTTGTTGATGAATAAAACTTTAGTCAATTGCAAATACACTTATCCACTATAAATAAACTAGGTTTTCAGAAAACTAGAGTTTAAAACCCAATAATGACGCTTATATGAACATTTTTTAGCGTTGGGGTAAAACTAGAATTTAGAACTCAATAATTACGTTTATATTGACATTGTTCATTGATAGGGTACATCTTTTCAAATTATTAAAAACATAATTTGTTGATAAATTAAATTTTAGTCAATTGCAAATACACTTGTCCACTATAAATAAACTAGGTTTTCAGAAAACTATAGTTTAAACCCAATAATTACCCTTATATGAAAATTTCTTAGCGTTTGGGTACACCTTTTCAAATTAATAAAAAATATAATTTGTTGATGAATACAATTTTAGTCAATTGCAAATACACTTATCCACTATAAATAAACTAGGTTTTCAGGAAACTAGAGTTTAAAACCCAATAATTACGCTTATATGAAAATTTCTTAGCGTTGGGGAACATCTTTTCAAATTAATAAAAAACATAATTTTTTGATGAATAAAACTTAAGTCAATAGCTAATACATTAGTCACCTATAGATAGATTAGTAGAAGAAATAACTAGAATTTAGAACTCAATAATTACGTTTATATTAACATTGTTCATTGATAGGGTACATCTTTTCAAATTAATAAATAACATAATTTGTTGTTGAATAAGACTTAAGTCAATTGCAAATACATTAGTCACCTATAGATGGATTAGTAGAAGAAAAAACTAGAATTTAGAACTCAATTATTACCTTTATATTAACATTGTTCATTGATAGGGTACATCTTTTTAAATTAATAAAAACATAATTTGTTGATGAATAAAATTTTAGTCAATTGCAAATACACTTATCCACTATAAATAAACTAGGTTTTCAGGAAACTAGAGTTTAAAACCCAATAATTACGCTTATATGAAAATTTCTTAGCGTTGGGGAACATCTTTTCAAATTAATAAAAAACATAATTTGTTGATGAATAAGACTTTAGTCAATTGCTAATACATTAGTCACCTATAGATAGATTAGTAGAAGAAATAACTAGAATTTAGAACTCAATAATTACGTATATATTAACATTGTTCATTGATAGGGTACATCTTTTCAAATTAAGAAAAATTTAATTTGTTGATAAATTAAATTTTAGTCATTTGCAAATACACTTATCCACTATAAAGAAACTATGTTTTCAGAAAATTATAGTTTAAACCCAATAATTACCCTTATATGAAAATTTCTTAGCGTTGGGGTACATCTTTTCAAATTAATAAAAAACATAATTTGTTGATGAATAAAACTTTAGTCAATTGCAAATACACTTATCAACTATAATGAAACTAGGTTTTCAGAAAACTAGAGTATAAAACCAAATAATTACGCTTATATGAAAATTATTTAGTGTTGGAGTACAGCATTTCAAATTAATAAAAAACATAATTTTTTGATGAATAAAACTTTAGTCAATTGCAAATACACTTATCCACTATAAATAAACTAGGTTTTCAGAAAACTAGAGTTTAAAACCAAATAATTGCGCAAATATGAACATTTTTTAGTGTTGGGGTACAGCATTTCAAATTAAAAAAAAACATAATTTGTTGATGAATAAAACTTTAGTCAATTGCAAATACATTTATCAACTATAATGAAACTAGGTTTTCAGAAAACTAGAGTATAAAACCAAATAATTACGCTTATATGAACATTTTTGAGCGTTGGGGTAAAACTAGAATTTAGAACTCAATAATTACGTTTATATTGACATTGTTCATTGATAGGGTACATCTTTTCAAATTATTAAAAACATAATTTGTTGATAAATTAAATTTTAGTCAATTGCAAATACACTTGTCCACTATAAATAAACTAGGTTTTCAGAAAACTATAGTTTAAACCCAATAATTACCCTTATATGAAAATTTCTTAGCGTTGGGGTACACCTTTTCAAATTAATAAAAAACATAATTTGTTGATGAATAAAACTTTAGTCAATTGTAAATACATTAGTCAGCTATAGGTAGATGAGTAGAAGGCAAAACTATAATTTAGAACTCAATTATTACCTTTATATTAACATTGTTCATTGATAGGGTACATCTTTTCAAATTAATAAATAACATAATTTGTTGTTGAATAAGACTTAAGTCAATTGCTAATACATTAGTAACCTATAGATGGATTAGTAGAAGAAAAAACTAGAATTTAGAACTCAATTATTACCTTTATATTAACATTGTTCATTGGTAGGGTACATCTTTTCAAATTAATAGAAATATAATTTGTTGATGAATAAAATTTTAGTCAATTGCAAATACACTTATCCACTATAAAGAAACTATGTTTTCAGAAAATTATAGTTTAAACCCAATAATTACCCTTATATGAAAATTTCTTAGCGTTGGGGTACATCTTTTCAAATTAATAAAAAACATAATTTGTTGATGAATAAAACTTTAGTCAATTGCAAATACACTTATCAACTATAATGAAACTAGGTTTTCAGAAAACTAGAGTATAAAACCAAATAATTACGCTTATATGAAAATTATTTAGTGTTGGAGTACAGCATTTCAAATTAATAAAAAACATAATTTTTTGATGAATAAAACTTTAGTCAATTGCAAATACACTTATCCACTATAAATAAACTAGGTTTTCAGAAAACTAGAGTTTAAAACCAAATAATTGCGCAAATATGAACATTTTTTAGTGTTGGGGTACAGCATTTCAAATTAAAAAAAAACATAATTTGTTGATGAATAAAACTTTAGTCAATTGCAAATACACTTATCAACTATAATGAAACTAGGTTTTCAGAAAACTAGAGTATAAAACCAAATAATTACGCTTATATGAACATTTTTTAGCGTTGGGGTAAAACTAGAATTTAGAACTCAATAATTACGTTTATATTGACATTGTTCATTGATAGGGTACATCTTTTCAAATTATTAAAAACATAATTTGTTGATAAATTAAATTTTAGTCAATTGCAAATACACTTGTCCACTATAAATAAACTAGGTTTTCAGAAAACTATAGTTTAAACCCAATAATTACCCTTATATGAAAATTTCTTAGCGTTGGGGTACACCTTTTCAAATTAATAAAAAACATAATTTGTTGATGAATAAAACTTTAGTCAATTGTAAATACATTAGTCAGCTATAGGTAGATGAGTAGAAGGCAAAACTATAATTTAGAACTCAATTATTACCTTTATATTAACATTGTTCATTGATAGGGTACATCTTTTCAAATTAATAAATAGCATAATTTGTTGTTGAATAAGACTTAAGTCAATTGCTAATACATTAGTAACCTATAGATGGATTAGTAGAAGAAAAAACTAGAATTTAGAACTCAATTATTACCTTTATATTAACATTGTTCATTGGTAGGGTACATCTTTTCAAATTAATAGAAATATAATTTGTTAATGAATAAAATTTTAGTCAATTGCAAATACACTTATCCACTATAACTAAACTAGGTTTTCAGGAAACTAGAGTTTAAAACCCAATAATTACGCTTATATGAAAATTTTTTTGCGTTGGGGTACATCTTTTCAAATTAATAAAAAACATAATTTGTTGATGAATAAAACTCTAGTCAATTGTAAATACATTGGTCACCTATAAATAGATTAGTAGAAGGAATAACTAGAATTTAGAACACAATAATTACGTTTATATTAACATTGTTCATTGATAGGGTAAATCTTTTCAAATTAATAAAAAACATAATTTGTTGATGAATTAAATTTTAGTCAATTGCAAATACACTTATCCACTATAAATAAACTAGGTTTTCAGAAAACTAGAGTTTAAAACCCAATAATGACGCTTATATGAACATTTTTTAGCGTTGGGGTACATCTTTTCAAATTAATAAAAAACATAATTTGTTGATGAATAAAACTTTAGTCAATTGTAAATACATTAGTCAGCTATAGATAGATGAGTAGAAGGCAAAACTATAATTTAGAACTCAATTATTACGTTTATAATGACATTGTTCATTGATAGGATAAATCTTTTCAAATTAATAAAAAACAAAATTTGTAGATGAATTAAATTTTAGTCAATTGCAAATACACTTATCCACTGTAAATAAACTAGGTTTTCAGAAAACTATAGTTTAAAACCAAATAATTGCGCAAATGTGTACATTTTTTAGTGTTGGGGTACAGCATTTCAAATTAAAAAAAAACATAATTTGTTGATGAATAAAACTTTAGTCAATTGCAAATACACTTATCAACTATAATGAAACTATGTTTTCAGAAAACTAGAGTATAAAACCAAATAATTACGCTTATATGAAAATTATTTAGTGTTGGAGTACAGCATTTCAAATTAATAAAAAACATAATTTGTTGATGAATAAAACTTTAGTCAATTGCAAATACACTTATCCACTATAAATAAACTAGGTTTTCAGAAAACTAGAGTTTAAAACCAAATAATTGCGCAAATATGTACATTTTTTAGTGTTGGGGTACAGCATTTCAAATTAAAAAAAAACATAATTTGTTGATGAATAAAACTTTAGTCAATTGCAAATACACTTATCAACTATAATGAAACTAGGTTTTCAGAAAACTAGAGTATAAAACCAAATAATTACGCTTATATGAACATTTTTTAGCGTTGGGGTAAAACTAGAATTTAGAACTCAATAATTACGTTTATATTGACATTGTTCATTGATAGGGTACATCTTTTCAAATTATTAAAAACATAATTTGTTGATAAATTAAATTTTAGTCAATTGCAAATACACTTGTCCACTATAAATAAACTAGGTTTTCAGAAAACTATAGTTTAAACCCAATAATTACCCTTATATGAAAATTTCTTAGCGTTTGGGTACACCTTTTCAAATTAATAAAAAATATAATTTGTTGATGAATACAATTTTAGTCAATTGCAAATACACTTATCCACTATAAATACACTAGGTTTTCAGGAAACTAGAGTTTAAAACCCAATAATTACGATTATATGAAAATTTCATAGCGTTGGGGAACATCTTTTCAAATTAATAAAAAACATAATTTTTTGATGAATAAGACTTAAGTCAATAGCTAATACATTAGTCACCTATAGATAGATTAGTAGAAGATATAACTAGAATTTAGAACTCAATAATTACGTTTATATTAACATTGTTCATTGATAGGGTACATCTTTTCAAATTAATAAATAACATAATTTGTTGTTGAATAAGACTTAAGTCAATTGCAAATACATTAGTCACCTATAGATGGATTAGTAGAAGAAAAAACTAGAATTTAGAACTCAATTATTACCTTTATATTAACATTGTTCATTGATAGGGTACATCTTTTTAAATTAATAAAAACATAATTTGTTGATGAATAAAATTTTAGTCAATTGCAAATACACTTATCCACTATAAATAAACTAGGTTTTCAGGAAACTAGAGTTTAAAACCCAATAATTACGCTTATATGAAAATTTCTTAGCGTTGGGGAACATCTTTTCAAATTAATAAAAAACATAATTTGTTGATGAATAAGACTTTAGTCAATTGCTAATACATTAGTCACCTATAGATAGATTAGTAGAAGAAATAACTAGAATTTAGAACTCAATAATTACGTATATATTAACATTGTTCATTGATAGGGTACATCTTTTCAAATTAAGAAAAATTTAATTTGTTGATAAATTAAATTTTAGTCAATTGCAAATACACTTGTCCACTATAAATAAACTAGGTTTTCAGAAAACTATAGTTTAAACCCAATAATTACCCTTATATGAAAATTTCTTAGCGTTGGGGTACACCTTTTCAAATTAATAAAAAACATAATTTGTTGATGAATAAAACTTTAGTCAATTGTAAATACATTAGTCAGCTATAGGTAGATGAGTAGAAGGCAAAACTATAATTTAGAACTCAATTATTACCTTTATATTAACATTGTTCATTGATAGGGTACATCTTTTCAAATTAATAAATAGCATAATTTGTTGTTGAATAAGACTTAAGTCAATTGCTAATACATTAGTAACCTATAGATGGATTAGTAGAAGAAAAAACTAGAATTTAGAACTCAATTATTACCTTTATATTAACATTGTTCATTGGTAGGGTACATCTTTTCAAATTAATAGAAATATAATTTGTTGATGAATAAAATTTTAGTCAATTGCAAATACACTTATCCACTATAACTAAACTAGGTTTTCAGGAAACTAGAGTTTAAAACCCAATAATTACGCTTATATGAAAATTTTTTTGCGTTGGGGTACATCTTTTCAAATTAATAAAAAACATAATTTGTTGATGAATAAAACTCTAGTCAATTGTAAATACATTGGTCACCTATAAATAGATTAGTAGAAGGAATAACTAGAATTTAGAACACAATAATTACGTTTATATTAACATTGTTCATTGATAGGGTAAATCTTTTCAAATTAATAAAAAACATAATTTGTTGATGAATTAAATTTTAGTCAATTGCAAATACACTTATCCACTATAAATAAACTAGGTTTTCAGAAAACTAGAGTTTAAAACCCAATAATGACGCTTATATGAACATTTTTTAGCGTTGGGGTACATCTTTTCAAATTAATAAAAAACATAATTTGTTGATGAATAAAACTTTAGTCAATTGTAAATACATTAGTCAGCTATAGATAGATGAGTAGAAGGCAAAACTATAATTTAGAACTCAATTATTACGTTTATAATGACATTGTTCATTGATAGGATAAATCTTTTCAAATTAATAAAAAACAAAATTTGTAGATGAATTAAATTTTAGTCAATTGCAAATACACTTAAAACTAGAATTTAGAACTCAATTATTACCTTTATATTAACATTGTTCATTGATAGGGTACATCTTTTCATATTAATAAAAAATATAATTTGTTGATGAATAAAACTTTAGTCAATTGCAAATACACTTATCAACTATAATGAAACTAGGTTTTCAGAAAACTAGAGTATAAAACCAAATAATTACGCTTATATGAAAATTATTTAGTGTTGGAGTACAGCATTTCAAATTAATAAAAAACATAATTTGTTGATGAATAAAACTTTAGTCAATTGCTAATACACTTATCCACTATAAATAAACTAGCTTTTCAGAAAACTAGAGTTTAAAACCAAATAATTGCGCAAATATGTACATTTTTTAGTGTTGGGGTACAGCATTTCAAATTAAAAAAAAACATAATTTGTTGATGAATAAAACTTTAGTCAATTGCAAATACACTTATCAACTATAATGAAACTAGGTTTTCAGAAAACTAGAGTATAAAACCAAATAATTACGCTTATATGAACATTTTTTAGCGTTGGGGTACATCTTTTCAAATTAATAAAAAACATAATTTGTTGATGAATAAAACATTAGTCAATTGTAAATACATTAGTCAGCTATAGATAGATGAGTAGAAGGCAAAACTATAATTTAGAACTCAATTATTACGTTTATAATGACATTGTTCATTGATAGGATAAATCTTTTCAAATTAATAAAAAACAAAATTTGTAGATGAATTAAATTTTAGTCAATTGCAAATACACTTATCCACTGTAAATAAACTAGGTTTTCAGAAAACTATAGTTTAAACCCAATAATTACCCTTATATGAAAATTTCTTAGCGTTGGGGTACATCTTTTCAAATTAATAAAAAACATAATTTGTTGATGAATACAATTTTAGTCAATTGCAAATACACTTATCAACTATAATGAAACTAGGTTTTCAGAAAACTAGAGTATAAAACCAAATAATTACGCTTATATGAACATTTTTTAGCGTTGGGGTAAAACTAGAATTTAGAACTCAATTATTACCTTTATATTAACATTGTTCATTGATAGGGTACATCTTTTCAAATTAATAAATAACATAATTTGTTGTTGAATAAGACTTAAGTCAATTGCTAATACATTAGTCACCTATAGATGGATTAGTAGAAGAAAAAACTAGAATTTAGTACTCAATTATTACCTTTATATTAACATTGTTCATTGGTAGGGTACATCTTTTCAAATTAATAAAAACATAATTTGTTGATGAATACAATTTTAGTCAATTGCAAATACACTTATCCACTATAAATAAACTAGGTTTTCAGGAAACTAGAGTTTAAAACCCAATAATTACGCTTATATGAAAATTTCATAGCGTTGGGGAACATCTTTTCAAATTAATAAAAAACATAATTTTTTGATGAATAAGACTTAAGTCAATAGCTAATACATTAGTCACCTATAGATAGATTAGTAGAAGAAATAACTAGAATTTAGAACTCAATAATTATGTTTATATTAACATTGTTCATTGATAGGGTACATCTTTTCAAATTAATAAATAACATAATTTGTTGTTGAATAAGACTTAAGTCAATTGCAAATACATTAGTCACCTATAGATGGATTAGTAGAAGAAAAAACTAGAATTTAGAACTCAATTATTACCTTTATATTAACATTGTTCATTGATAGGGTACATCTTTTTAAATTAATAAAAACATAATTTGTTGATGAATAAAATTTTAGTCAATTGCAAATACACTTATCCACTATAAATAAACTAGGTTTTCAGGAAACTAGAGTTTAAAACCCAATAATTACGCTTATATGAAAATTTCTTAGCGTTGGGGAACATCTTTTCAAATTAATAAAAAACATAATTTGTTGATGAATAAGACTTTAGTCAATTGCTAATACATTAGTCACCTATAGATAGATTAGTAGAAGAAATAACTAGAATTTAGAACTCAATAATTACGTATATATTAACATTGTTCATTGATAGGGTACATCTTTTCAAATTAAGAAAAATTTAATTTGTTGATAAATTAAATTTTAGTCAATTGCAAATACACTTGTCCACTATAAATAAACTAGGTTTTCAGAAAACTATAGTTTAAACCCAATAATTACCCTTATATGAAAATTTCTTAGCGTTGGGGTACACCTTTTCAAATTAATAAAAAACATAATTTGTTGATGAATAAAACTTTAGTCAATTGTAAATACATTAGTCAGCTATAGGTAGATGAGTAGAAGGCAAAACTATAATTTAGAACTCAATTATTACCTTTATATTAACATTGTTCATTGATAGGGTACATCTTTTCAAATTAATAAATAGCATAATTTGTTGTTGAATAAGACTTAAGTCAATTGCTAATACATTAGTAACCTATAGATGGATTAGTAGAAGAAAAAACTAGAATTTAGAACTCAATTATTACCTTTATATTAACATTGTTCATTGGTAGGGTACATCTTTTCAAATTAATAGAAATATAATTTGTTGATGAATAAAATTTTAGTCAATTGCAAATACACTTATCCACTATAACTAAACTAGGTTTTCAGGAAACTAGAGTTTAAAACCCAATAATTACGCTTATATGAAAATTTTTTTGCGTTGGGGTACATCTTTTCAAATTAATAAAAAACATAATTTGTTGATGAATAAAACTCTAGTCAATTGTAAATACATTGGTCACCTATAAATAGATTAGTAGAAGGAATAACTAGAATTTAGAACACAATAATTACGTTTATATTAACATTGTTCATTGATAGGGTAAATCTTTTCAAATTAATAAAAAACATAATTTGTTGATGAATTAAATTTTAGTCAATTGCAAATACACTTATCCACTATAAATAAACTAGGTTTTCAGAAAACTAGAGTTTAAAACCCAATAATGACGCTTATATGAACATTTTTTAGCGTTGGGGTACATCTTTTCAAATTAATAAAAAACATAATTTGTTGATGAATAAAACTTTAGTCAATTGTAAATACATTAGTCAGCTATAGATAGATGAGTAGAAGGCAAAACTATAATTTAGAACTCAATTATTACGTTTATAATGACATTGTTCATTGATAGGATAAATCTTTTCAAATTAATAAAAAACAAAATTTGTAGATGAATTAAATTTTAGTCAATTGCAAATACACTTAAAACTAGAATTTAGAACTCAATTATTACCTTTATATTAACATTGTTCATTGATAGGGTACATCTTTTCATATTAATAAAAAATATAATTTGTTGATGAATAAAACTTTAGTCAATTGCAAATACACTTATCAACTATAATGAAACTAGGTTTTCAGAAAACTAGAGTATAAAACCAAATAATTACGCTTATATGAAAATTATTTAGTGTTGGAGTACAGCATTTCAAATTAATAAAAAACATAATTTGTTGATGAATAAAACTTTAGTCAATTGCAAATACACTTATCCACTATAAATAAACTAGGTTTTCAGAAAACTAGAGTTTAAAACCAAATAATTGCGCAAATATGTACATTTTTTAGTGTTGGGGTACAGCATTTCAAATTAAAAAAAAACATAATTTGTTGATGAATAAAACTTTAGTCAATTGCAAATACACTTATCAACTATAATGAAACTAGGTTTTCAGAAAACTAGAGTATAAAACCAAATAATTACGCTTAAATGAACATTTTTTAGCGTTGGGGTACATCTTTTCAAATTAATAAAAAACATAATTTGTTGATGAATAAAACATTAGTCAATTGTAAATACATTAGTCAGCTATAGATAGATGAGTAGAAGGCAAAACTATAATTTAGAACTCAATTATTACGTTTATAATGACATTGTTCATTGATAGGATAAATCTTTTCAAATTAATAAAAAACAAAATTTGTAGATGAATTAAATTTTAGTCAATTGCAAATACACTTATCCACTGTAAATAAACTAGGTTTTCAGAAAACTATAGTTTAAACCCAATAATTACCCTTATATGAAAATTTCTTAGCGTTGGGGTACATCTTTTCAAATTAATAAAAAACATAATTTGTTGATGAATACAATTTTAGTCAATTGCAAATACACTTATCAACTATAATGAAACTAGGTTTTCAGAAAACTAGAGTATAAAACCAAATAATTACGCTTATATGAACATTTTTTAGCGTTGGGGTAAAACTAGAATTTAGAACTCAATTATTACCTTTATATTAACATTGTTCATTGATAGGGTACATCTTTTCAAATTAATAAATAACATAATTTGTTGTTGAATAAGACTTAAGTCAATTGCTAATACATTAGTCACCTATAGATGGATTAGTAGAAGAAAAAACTAGAATTTAGTACTCAATTATTACCTTTATATTAACATTGTTCATTGGTAGGGTACATCTTTTCAAATTAATAAAAACATAATTTGTTGATGAATAAAATTTTAGTCAATTGCAAATACACTTATCCACTATAAATAAACTAGGTTTTCAGGAAACTAAAGTTTAAAACCCAATAATTACGCTTATATGAAAATTTCTTAGCGTTGGGGTACATCTTTTCAAATTAATAAAAAACATAATTTGTTGATGAATAAGACTTTAGTCAATTGCTAATACATTAGTCACCTATAGATAGATTAGTAGAAGGAATAACTAGAATTTAGAACTCAATAATTACGTTTATATTAACATTGTTCATTGATAGGGTACATCTTTTCAAATTAATAAAAAACATAATTTGTTGATGAATAAAATTTTAGTCAATTGCAAATACACTTATCCACTATAAATAAACTAGGTTTTCAGAAAACTAGAGTTTAAAACCCAATTATTACGCTTATATGAACATTTTTTAGCGTTGGGGTACATCTTTTCAAATTAATAAAAACATAATTTGTTGATGAATAAGACTTAAGTCAATTGCTAATACATTAGTCACCTATAGATAGATTAGTAGAAGAAATAACTAGAATTTAGAACTCAATAATTACGTTTATATTAACATTGTTCATTGATAGGGTACATCTTTTCAAATTAAGAAAAATTTAATTTGTTGATAAATTAAATTTTAGTCAATTGCAAATACACTTATTCACTATAAAGAAACTATGTTTTCAGAAAATTATAGTTTAAACCCAATAATTACCCTTATATGAAAATTTCTTAGCGTTGGGGTACATCTTTTCAAATTAATAAAAAACATAATTTGTTGATGAATAAAACTTTAGTCAATTGTAAATACATTAGTCAGCTATAGGTAGATGAGTAGAAGGCAAAACTATAATTTAGAACTCAATTATTACGTTTATAATGACATTGTTCATTGATAGGGTAAATCTTTTCAAATTAATAAAAAACAAAATTTGTAGATGAATTAAATTTTAGTCAATTGCAAATACACTTATCCACTGTAAATAAACTAGGTTTTCAGAAAACTATAGTTTAAACCCAATAATTACCCTTATATGAAAATTTCTTAGCGTTGGGGTACATCTTTTCAAATTAATAAAAAACATAATTTGTTGATGAATACAATTTTAGTCAATTGCAAATACACTTATCAACTATAATGAAACTAGGTTTTCAGAAAACTAGAGTATAAAACCAAATAATTACGCTTATATGAACATTTTTTAGCGTTGGGGTAAAACTAGAATTTAGAACTCAATTAATACCTTTATATTAACATTGTTCATTGATAGGGTACATCTTTTCAAATTAATAAATAACATAATTTGTTGTTGAATAAGACTTAAGTCAATTGCTAATACATTAGTCACCTATAGATGGATTAGTAGAAGAAAAAACTAGAATTTAGAACTCAATTATTACCTTTATATTAACATTGTTCATTGGTAGGGTATATCTTTTCAAATTAATAAAAACATAATTTGTTGATGAATAAAATTTTAGTCAATTGCAAATACACTTATCCACTATAAATAAACTAGGTTTTCAGGAAACTAAAGTTTAAAACCCAATAATTACGCTTATATGAACATTTTTTAGCGTTGGGGTACATCTTTTCAAATTAATAAAAACATAATTTGTTGATGAATAAGACTTAAGTCAATTGTAAATACATTAGTCAGCTATAGATAGATGAGTAGAAGGCAAAACTATAATTTAGAACTCAATTATTACGTTTATAATGACATTGTTCATTGATAGGATAAATCTTTTCAAATTAATAAAAAACAAAATTTGTAGATGAATTAAATTTTAGTCAATTGCAAATACACTTAAAACTAGAATTTAGAACTCAATTATTACCTTTATATTAACATTGTTCATTGATAGGGTACATCTTTTCATATTAATAAAAAATATAATTTGTTGATGAATAAAACTTTAGTCAATTGCAAATACACTTATCAACTATAATGAAACTAGGTTTTCAGAAAACTAGAGTATAAAACCAAATAATTACGCTTATATGAAAATTATTTAGTGTTGGAGTACAGCATTTCAAATTAATAAAAAACATAATTTGTTGATGAATAAAATTTTAGTCAATTGCAAATACACTTATCCACTATAAATAAACTAGGTTTTCAGAAAACTAGAGTTTAAAACCCAATTATTACGCTTATATGAACATTTTTTAGCGTTGGGGTACATCTTTTCAAATTAATAAAAACATAATTTGTTGATGAATAAGACTTAAGTCAATTGCTAATACATTAGTCACCTATAGATAGATTAGTAGAAGAAATAACTAGAATTTAGAACTCAATAATTACGTTTATATTAACATTGTTCATTGATAGGGTACATCTTTTCAAATTAAGAAAAATTTAATTTGTTGATAAATTAAATTTTAGTCAATTGCAAATACACTTATTCACTATAAAGAAACTATGTTTTCAGAAAATTATAGTTTAAACCCAATAATTACCCTTATATGAAAATTTCTTAGCGTTGGGGTACATCTTTTCAAATTAATAAAAAACATAATTTGTTGATGAATAAAACTTTAGTCAATTGTAAATACATTAGTCAGCTATAGGTAGATGAGTAGAAGGCAAAACTATAATTTAGAACTCAATTATTACGTTTATAATGACATTGTTCATTGATAGGGTAAATCTTTTCAAATTAATAAAAAACAAAATTTGTAGATGAATTAAATTTTAGTCAATTGCAAATACACTTATCCACTGTAAATAAACTAGGTTTTCAGAAAACTATAGTTTAAACCCAATAATTACCCTTATATGAAAATTTCTTAGCGTTGGGGTACATCTTTTCAAATTAATAAAAAACATAATTTGTTGATGAATACAATTTTAGTCAATTGCAAATACACTTATCAACTATAATGAAACTAGGTTTTCAGAAAACTAGAGTATAAAACCAAATATTTACGCTTATATGAACATTTTTTAGCGTTGGGGTAAAACTAGAATTTAGAACTCAATTAATACCTTTATATTAACATTGTTCATTGATAGGGTAAATCTTTTCAAATTAATAAATAACATAATTTGTTGTTGAATAAGACTTAAGTCAATTGCTAATACATTAGTCACCTATAGATGGATTAGTAGAAGAAAAAACTAGAATTTAGAACTCAATTATTACCTTTATATTAACATTGTTCATTGGTAGGGTATATCTTTTCAAATTAATAAAAACATAATTTGTTGATGAATAAAATTTTAGTCAATTGCAAATACACTTATCCACTATAAATAAACTAGGTTTTCAGGAAACTAAAGTTTAAAACCCAATAATTACGCTTATATGAACATTTTTTAGCGTTGGGGTACATCTTTTCAAATTAATAAAAACATAATTTGTTGATGAATAAGACTTAAGTCAATTGTAAATACATTAGTCAGCTATAGATAGATGAGTAGAAGGCAAAACTATAATTTAGAACTCAATTATTACGTTTATAATGACATTGTTCATTGATAGGATAAATCTTTTCAAATTAATAAAAAACAAAATTTGTAGATGAATTAAATTTTAGTCAATTGCAAATACACTTAAAACTAGAATTTAGAACTCAATTATTACCTTTATATTAACATTGTTCATTGATAGGGTACATCTTTTCATATTAATAAAAAATATAGTTTGTTGATGAATAAAACTTTAGTCAATTGCAAATACACTTATCAACTATAATGAAACTAGGTTTTCAGAAAACTAGAGTATAAAACCAAATAATTACGCTTATATGAAAATTATTTAGTGTTGGAGTACAGCATTTCAAATTAATAAAAAACATAATTTGTTGATGAATAAAACTTTAGTCAATTGCAAATACACTTATCCACTATAAATAAACTAGGTTTTCAGAAAACTAGAGTTTAAAACCAAATAATTGCGCAAATATGTACATTTTTTAGTGTTGGGGTACAGCATTTCAAATTAAAAAAAAACATAATTTGTTGATGAATAAAACTTTAGTCAATTGCAAATACACTTATCAACTATAATGAAACTAGGTTTTCAGAAAACTAGAGTATAAAACCAAATAATTACGCTTATATGAACATTTTTTAGCGTTGGGGTACATCTTTTCAAATTAATAAAAAACATAATTTGTTGATGAATAAAACTTTAGTCAATTGTAAATACATTAGTCAGCTATAGATAGATGAGTAGAAGGCAAAACTATAATTTAGAACTCAATTTTTACGTTTATAATGACATTGTTCATTGATAGGATAAATCTTTTCAAATTAATAAAAAACAAAATTTGTAGATGAATTAAATTTTAGTCAATTGCAAATACACTTATCCACAGTAAATAAACTAGGTTTTCAGAAAACTATAGTTTAAACCCAATAATTACCCTTATATGAAAATTTCTTAGCGTTGGGGTACATCTTTTCAAATTAATAAAAAACATAATTTGTTGATGAATACAATTTTAGTCAATTGCAAATACACTTATCAACTATAATGAAACTAGGTTTTCAGAAAACTAGAGTATAAAACCAAATAATTACGCTTATATGAACATTTTTTAGCGTTGGGGTAAAACTAGAATTTAGAACTCAATTATTACCTTTATATTAACATTGTTCATTGATAGGGTACATCTTTTCAAATTAATAAATAACATAATTTGTTGTTGAATAAGACTTAAGTCAATTGCCAATACATTAGTCACCTATAGATGGATTAGTAGAAGAAAAAACTAGAATTTAGAACTCAATTATTACCTTTATATTAACATTGTTCATTGGTAGGGTATATCTTTTCAAATTAATAAAAACATAATTTGTTGATGAATAAAATTTTAGTCAATTGCAAATACACTTATCCACTATAAATAAACTAGGTTTTCAGGAAACTAAAGTTTAAAACCCAATAATTACGCTTATATGAACATTTTTTAGCGTTGGGGTACATCTTTTCAAATTAATAAAAACATAATTTGTTGATGAATAAGACTTAAGTCAATTGTAAATACATTAGTCAGCTATAGATAGATGAGTAGAAGGCAAAACTATAATTTAGAACTCAATTATTACGTTTATAATGACATTGTTCATTGATAGGATAAATCTTTTCAAATTAATAAAAAACAAAATTTGTAGATGAATTAAATTTTAGTCAATTGCAAATACACTTAAAACTAGAATTTAGAACTCAATTATTACCTTTATATTAACATTGTTCATTGATAGGGTACATCTTTTCATATTAATAAAAAATATAGTTTGTTGATGAATAAAACTTTAGTCAATTGCAAATACACTTATCAACTATAATGAAACTAGGTTTTCAGAAAACTAGAGTATAAAACCAAATAATTACGCTTATATGAAAATTATTTAGTGTTGGAGTACAGCATTTCAAATTAATAAAAAACATAATTTGTTGATGAATAAAACTTTAGTCAATTGCAAATACACTTATCCACTATAAATAAACTAGGTTTTCAGAAAACTAGAGTTTAAAACCAAATAATTGCGCAAATATGTACATTTTTTAGTGTTGGGGTACAGCATTTCAAATTAAAAAAAAACATAATTTGTTGATGAATAAAACTTTAGTCAATTGCAAATACACTTATCAACTATAATGAAACTAGGTTTTCAGAAAACTAGAGTATAAAACCAAATAATTACGCTTATATGAACATTTTTTAGCGTTGGGGTACATCTTTTCAAATTAATAAAAAACATAATTTGTTGATGAATAAAACTTTAGTCAATTGTAAATACATTAGTCAGCTATAGATAGATGAGTAGAAGGCAAAACTATAATTTAGAACTCAATTTTTACGTTTATAATGACATTGTTCATTGATAGGATAAATCTTTTCAAATTAATAAAAAACAAAATTTGTAGATGAATTAAATTTTAGTCAATTGCAAATACACTTATCCACAGTAAATAAACTAGGTTTTCAGAAAACTATAGTTTAAACCCAATAATTACCCTTATATGAAAATTTCTTAGCGTTGGGGTACATCTTTTCAAATTAATAAAAAACATAATTTGTTGATGAATACAATTTTAGTCAATTGCAAATACACTTATCAACTATAATGAAACTAGGTTTTCAGAAAACTAGAGTATAAAACCAAATAATTACGCTTATATGAACATTTTTTAGCGTTGGGGTAAAACTAGAATTTAGAACTCAATTATTACCTTTATATTAACATTGTTCATTGATAGGGTACATCTTTTCAAATTAATAAATAACATAATTTGTTGTTGAATAAGGCTTAAGTCAATTGCTAATACATTAGTCACCTATAGATGGATTAGTAGAAGAAAAAACTAGAATTTAGTACTCAATTATTACCTTTATATTAACATTGTTCATTGGTAGGGTACATCTTTTCAAATTAATAAAAACATAATTTGTTGATGAATAAAATTTTAGTCAATTGCAAATACACTTATCCACTATAAATAAACTAGGTTTTCAGGAAACTAAAGTTTAAAACCCAATAATTACGCTTATATGAAAATTTCTTAGCGTTGGGGTACATCTTTTCAAATTAATAAAAAACATAACTTGTTGATGAATAAGACTTTAGTCAATTGCTAATACATTAGTCACCTATAGATAGATTAGTAGAAGGAATAACTAGAATTTAGAACTCAATAATTACGTTTATATTAACATTGTTCATTGATATGGTACATCTTTTCAAATTAATAAAAAACATAATTTGTTGATGAATAAAATTTTAGTCAATTGCAAATACACTTATCCACTATAAATAAACTAGGTTTTCAGAAAACTAGAGTTTAAAACCCAATTATTACGCTTATATGAACATTTTTTAGCGTTGGGGTACATCTTTTCAAATTAATAAAAACATAATTTGTTGATGAATAAGACTTAAGTCAATTGCTAATACATTAGTCACCTATAGATAGATTAGTAGAAGAAATAACTAGAATTTAGAACTCAATAATTACGTTTATATTAACATTGTTCATTGATAGGGTACATCTTTTCAAATTAAGAAAAATTTAATTTGTTGATAAATTAAATTTTAGTCAATTGCAAATACACTTATTCACTATAAAGAAACTATGTTTTCAGAAAATTATAGTTTAAACCCAATAATTACCCTTATATGAAAATTTCTTAGCGTTGGGGTACATCTTTTCAAATTAATAAAAAACATAATTTGTTGATGAATAAAACTTTAGTCAATTGTAAATACATTAGTCAGCTATAGGTAGATGAGTAGAAGGCAAAACTATAATTTAGAACTCAATTATTACGTTTATAATGACATTGTTCATTGATAGGGTAAATCTTTTCAAATTAATAAAAAACAAAATTTGTAGATGAATTAAATTTTAGTCAATTGCAAATACACTTATCCACTGTAAATAAACTAGGTTTTCAGAAAACTATAGTTTAAACCCAATAATTACCCTTATATGAAAATTTCTTAGCGTTGGGGTACATCTTTTCAAATTAATAAAAAACATAATTTGTTGATGAATACAATTTTAGTCAATTGCAAATACACTTATCAACTATAATGAAACTAGGTTTTCAGAAAACTAGAGTATAAAACCAAATATTTACGCTTATATGAACATTTTTTAGCGTTGGGGTAAAACTAGAATTTAGAACTCAATTAATACCTTTATATTAACATTGTTCATTGATAGGGTAAATCTTTTCAAATTAATAAATAACATAATTTGTTGTTGAATAAGACTTAAGTCAATTGCTAATACATTAGTCACCTATAGATGGATTAGTAGAAGAAAAAACTAGAATTTAGAACTCAATTATTACCTTTATATTAACATTGTTCATTGGTAGGGTATATCTTTTCAAATTAATAAAAACATAATTTGTTGATGAATAAAATTTTAGTCAATTGCAAATACACTTATCCACTATAAATAAACTAGGTTTTCAGGAAACTAAAGTTTAAAACCCAATAATTACGCTTATATGAACATTTTTTAGCGTTGGGGTACATCTTTTCAAATTAATAAAAACATAATTTGTTGATGAATAAGACTTAAGTCAATTGTAAATACATTAGTCAGCTATAGATAGATGAGTAGAAGGCAAAACTATAATTTAGAACTCAATTATTACGTTTATAATGACATTGTTCATTGATAGGATAAATCTTTTCAAATTAATAAAAAACAAAATTTGTAGATGAATTAAATTTTAGTCAATTGCAAATACACTTAAAACTAGAATTTAGAACTCAATTATTACCTTTATATTAACATTGTTCATTGATAGGGTACATCTTTTCATATTAATAAAAAATATAGTTTGTTGATGAATAAAACTTTAGTCAATTGCAAATACACTTATCAACTATAATGAAACTAGGTTTTCAGAAAACTAGAGTATAAAACCAAATAATTACGCTTATATGAAAATTATTTAGTGTTGGAGTACAGCATTTCAAATTAATAAAAAACATAATTTGTTGATGAATAAAACTTTAGTCAATTGCAAATACACTTATCCACTATAAATAAACTAGGTTTTCAGAAAACTAGAGTTTAAAACCAAATAATTGCGCAAATATGTACATTTTTTAGTGTTGGGGTACAGCATTTCAAATTAAAAAAAAACATAATTTGTTGATGAATAAAACTTTAGTCAATTGCAAATACACTTATCAACTATAATGAAACTAGGTTTTCAGAAAACTAGAGTATAAAACCAAATAATTACGCTTATATGAACATTTTTTAGCGTTGGGGTACATCTTTTCAAATTAATAAAAAACATAATTTGTTGATGAATAAAACTTTAGTCAATTGTAAATACATTAGTCAGCTATAGATAGATGAGTAGAAGGCAAAACTATAATTTAGAACTCAATTTTTACGTTTATAATGACATTGTTCATTGATAGGATAAATCTTTTCAAATTAATAAAAAACAAAATTTGTAGATGAATTAAATTTTAGTCAATTGCAAATACACTTATCCACAGTAAATAAACTAGGTTTTCAGAAAACTATAGTTTAAACCCAATAATTACCCTTATATGAAAATTTCTTAGCGTTGGGGTACATCTTTTCAAATTAATAAAAAACATAATTTGTTGATGAATACAATTTTAGTCAATTGCAAATACACTTATCAACTATAATGAAACTAGGTTTTCAGAAAACTAGAGTATAAAACCAAATAATTACGCTTATATGAACATTTTTTAGCGTTGGGGTAAAACTAGAATTTAGAACTCAATTATTACCTTTATATTAACATTGTTCATTGATAGGGTACATCTTTTCAAATTAATAAATAACATAATTTGTTGTTGAATAAGACTTAAGTCAATTGCTAATACATTAGTCACCTATAGATGGATTAGTAGAAGAAAAAACTAGAATTTAGAACTCAATTATTACCTTTATATTAACATTGTTCATTGGTAGGGTATATCTTTTCAAATTAATAAAAACATAATTTGTTGATGAATAAAATTTTAGTCAATTGCAAATACACTTATCCACTATAAATAAACTAGGTTTTCAGGAAACTAAAGTTTAAAACCCAATAATTACGCTTATATGAACATTTTTTAGCGTTGGGGTACATCTTTTCAAATTAATAAAAACATAATTTGTTGATGAATAAGACTTAAGTCAATTGTAAATACATTAGTCAGCTATAGATAGATGAGTAGAAGGCAAAACTATAATTTAGAACTCAATTATTACGTTTATAATGACATTGTTCATTGATAGGATAAATCTTTTCAAATTAATAAAAAACAAAATTTGTAGATGAATTAAATTTTAGTCAATTGCAAATACACTTAAAACTAGAATTTAGAACTCAATTATTACCTTTATATTAACATTGTTCATTGATAGGGTACATCTTTTCATATTAATAAAAAATATAGTTTGTTGATGAATAAAACTTTAGTCAATTGCAAATACACTTATCAACTATAATGAAACTAGGTTTTCAGAAAACTAGAGTATAAAACCAAATAATTACGCTTATATGAAAATTATTTAGTGTTGGAGTACAGCATTTCAAATTAATAAAAAACATAATTTGTTGATGAATAAAACTTTAGTCAATTGCAAATACACTTATCCACTATAAATAAACTAGGTTTTCAGAAAACTAGAGTTTAAAACCAAATAATTGCGCAAATATGTACATTTTTTAGTGTTGGGGTACAGCATTTCAAATTAAAAAAAAACATAATTTGTTGATGAATAAAACTTTAGTCAATTGCAAATACACTTATCAACTATAATGAAACTAGGTTTTCAGAAAACTAGAGTATAAAACCAAATAATTACGCTTATATGAACATTTTTTAGCGTTGGGGTACATCTTTTCAAATTAATAAAAAACATAATTTGTTGATGAATAAAACTTTAGTCAATTGTAAATACATTAGTCAGCTATAGATAGATGAGTAGAAGGCAAAACTATAATTTAGAACTCAATTTTTACGTTTATAATGACATTGTTCATTGATAGGATAAATCTTTTCAAATTAATAAAAAACAAAATTTGTAGATGAATTAAATTTTAGTCAATTGCAAATACACTTATCCACAGTAAATAAACTAGGTTTTCAGAAAACTATAGTTTAAACCCAATAATTACCCTTATATGAAAATTTCTTAGCGTTGGGGTACATCTTTTCAAATTAATAAAAAACATAATTTGTTGATGAATACAATTTTAGTCAATTGCAAATACACTTATCAACTATAATGAAACTAGGTTTTCAGAAAACTAGAGTATAAAACCAAATAATTACGCTTATATGAACATTTTTTAGCGTTGGGGTAAAACTAGAATTTAGAACTCAATTATTACCTTTATATTAACATTGTTCATTGATAGGGTACATCTTTTCAAATTAATAAATAACATAATTTGTTGTTGAATAAGGCTTAAGTCAATTGCTAATACATTAGTCACCTATAGATGGATTAGTAGAAGAAAAAACTAGAATTTAGTACTCAATTATTACCTTTATATTAACATTGTTCATTGGTAGGGTACATCTTTTCAAATTAATAAAAACATAATTTGTTGATGAATAAAATTTTAGTCAATTGCAAATACACTTATCCACTATAAATAAACTAGGTTTTCAGGAAACTAAAGTTTAAAACCCAATAATTACGCTTATATGAAAATTTCTTAGCGTTGGGGTACATCTTTTCAAATTAATAAAAAACATAACTTGTTGATGAATAAGACTTTAGTCAATTGCTAATACATTAGTCACCTATAGATAGATTAGTAGAAGGAATAACTAGAATTTAGAACTCAATAATTACGTTTATATTAACATTGTTCATTGATATGGTACATCTTTTCAAATTAATAAAAAACATAATTTGTTGATGAATAAAATTTTAGTCAATTGCAAATACACTTATCCACTATAAATAAACTAGGTTTTCAGAAAACTAGAGTTTAAAACCCAATTATTACGCTTATATGAACATTTTTTAGCGTTGGGGTACATCTTTTCAAATTAATAAAAACATAATTTGTTGATGAATAAGACTTAAGTCAATTGCTAATACATTAGTCACCTATAGATAGATTAGTAGAAGAAATAACTAGAATTTAGAACTCAATAATTACGTTTATATTAACATTGTTCATTGATAGGGTACATCTTTTCAAATTAAGAAAAATTTAATTTGTTGATAAATTAAATTTTAGTCAATTGCAAATACACTTATTCACTATAAAGAAACTATGTTTTCAGAAAATTATAGTTTAAACCCAATAATTACCCTTATATGAAAATTTCTTAGCGTTGGGGTACATCTTTTCAAATTAATAAAAAACATAATTTGTTGATGAATAAAACTTTAGTCAATTGTAAATACATTAGTCAGCTATAGGTAGATGAGTAGAAGGCAAAACTATAATTTAGAACTCAATTATTACGTTTATAATGACATTGTTCATTGATAGGGTAAATCTTTTCAAATTAATAAAAAACAAAATTTGTAGATGAATTAAATTTTAGTCAATTGCAAATACACTTATCCACTGTAAATAAACTAGGTTTTCAGAAAACTATAGTTTAAACCCAATAATTACCCTTATATGAAAATTTCTTAGCGTTGGGGTACATCTTTTCAAATTAATAAAAAACATAATTTGTTGATGAATACAATTTTAGTCAATTGCAAATACACTTATCAACTATAATGAAACTAGGTTTTCAGAAAACTAGAGTATAAAACCAAATAATTACGCTTATATGAACATTTTTTAGCGTTGGGGTAAAACTAGAATTTAGAACTCAATTAATACCTTTATATTAACATTGTTCATTGATAGGGTACATCTTTTCAAATTAATAAATAACATAATTTGTTGTTGAATAAGACTTAAGTCAATTGCTAATACATTAGTCACCTATAGATGGATTAGTAGAAGAAAAAACTAGAATTTAGAACTCAATTATTACCTTTATATTAACATTGTTCATTGGTAGGGTATATCTTTTCAAATTAATAAAAACATAATTTGTTGATGAATAAAATTTTAGTCAATTGCAAATACACTTATCCACTATAAATAAACTAGGTTTTCAGGAAACTAAAGTTTAAAACCCAATAATTACGCTTATATGAACATTTTTTAGCGTTGGGGTACATCTTTTCAAATTAATAAAAACATAATTTGTTGATGAATAAGACTTAAGTCAATTGTAAATACATTAGTCAGCTATAGATAGATGAGTAGAAGGCAAAACTATAATTTAGAACTCAATTATTACGTTTATAATGACATTGTTCATTGATAGGATAAATCTTTTCAAATTAATAAAAAACAAAATTTGTAGATGAATTAAATTTTAGTCAATTGCAAATACACTTAAAACTAGAATTTAGAACTCAATTATTACCTTTATATTAACATTGTTCATTGATAGGGTACATCTTTTCATATTAATAAAAAATATAATTTGTTGATGAATAAAACTTTAGTCAATTGCAAATACACTTATCAACTATAATGAAACTAGGTTTTCAGAAAACTAGAGTATAAAACCAAATAATTACGCTTATATGAAAATTATTTAGTGTTGGAGTACAGCATTTCAAATTAATAAAAAACATAATTTGTTGATGAATAAAATTTTAGTCAATTGCAAATACACTTATCCACTATAAATAAACTAGGTTTTCAGAAAACTAGAGTTTAAAACCCAATTATTACGCTTATATGAACATTTTTTAGCGTTGGGGTACATCTTTTCAAATTAATAAAAACATAATTTGTTGATGAATAAGACTTAAGTCAATTGCTAATACATTAGTCACCTATAGATAGATTAGTAGAAGAAATAACTAGAATTTAGAACTCAATAATTACGTTTATATTAACATTGTTCATTGATAGGGTACATCTTTTCAAATTAAGAAAAATTTAATTTGTTGATAAATTAAATTTTAGTCAATTGCAAATACACTTATTCACTATAAAGAAACTATGTTTTCAGAAAATTATAGTTTAAACCCAATAATTACCCTTATATGAAAATTTCTTAGCGTTGGGGTACATCTTTTCAAATTAATAAAAAACATAATTTGTTGATGAATAAAACTTTAGTCAATTGTAAATACATTAGTCAGCTATAGGTAGATGAGTAGAAGGCAAAACTATAATTTAGAACTCAATTATTACGTTTATAATGACATTGTTCATTGATAGGGTAAATCTTTTCAAATTAATAAAAAACAAAATTTGTAGATGAATTAAATTTTAGTCAATTGCAAATACACTTATCCACTGTAAATAAACTAGGTTTTCAGAAAACTATAGTTTAAACCCAATAATTACCCTTATATGAAAATTTCTTAGCGTTGGGGTACATCTTTTCAAATTAATAAAAAACATAATTTGTTGATGAATACAATTTTAGTCAATTGCAAATACACTTATCAACTATAATGAAACTAGGTTTTCAGAAAACTAGAGTATAAAACCAAATATTTACGCTTATATGAACATTTTTTAGCGTTGGGGTAAAACTAGAATTTAGAACTCAATTAATACCTTTATATTAACATTGTTCATTGATAGGGTAAATCTTTTCAAATTAATAAATAACATAATTTGTTGTTGAATAAGACTTAAGTCAATTGCTAATACATTAGTCACCTATAGATGGATTAGTAGAAGAAAAAACTAGAATTTAGAACTCAATTATTACCTTTATATTAACATTGTTCATTGGTAGGGTATATCTTTTCAAATTAATAAAAACATAATTTGTTGATGAATAAAATTTTAGTCAATTGCAAATACACTTATCCACTATAAATAAACTAGGTTTTCAGGAAACTAAAGTTTAAAACCCAATAATTACGCTTATATGAACATTTTTTAGCGTTGGGGTACATCTTTTCAAATTAATAAAAACATAATTTGTTGATGAATAAGACTTAAGTCAATTGTAAATACATTAGTCAGCTATAGATAGATGAGTAGAAGGCAAAACTATAATTTAGAACTCAATTATTACGTTTATAATGACATTGTTCATTGATAGGATAAATCTTTTCAAATTAATAAAAAACAAAATTTGTAGATGAATTAAATTTTAGTCAATTGCAAATACACTTAAAACTAGAATTTAGAACTCAATTATTACCTTTATATTAACATTGTTCATTGATAGGGTACATCTTTTCATATTAATAAAAAATATAGTTTGTTGATGAATAAAACTTTAGTCAATTGCAAATACACTTATCAACTATAATGAAACTAGGTTTTCAGAAAACTAGAGTATAAAACCAAATAATTACGCTTATATGAAAATTATTTAGTGTTGGAGTACAGCATTTCAAATTAATAAAAAACATAATTTGTTGATGAATAAAACTTTAGTCAATTGCAAATACACTTATCCACTATAAATAAACTAGGTTTTCAGAAAACTAGAGTTTAAAACCAAATAATTGCGCAAATATGTACATTTTTTAGTGTTGGGGTACAGCATTTCAAATTAAAAAAAAACATAATTTGTTGATGAATAAAACTTTAGTCAATTGCAAATACACTTATCAACTATAATGAAACTAGGTTTTCAGAAAACTAGAGTATAAAACCAAATAATTACGCTTATATGAACATTTTTTAGCGTTGGGGTACATCTTTTCAAATTAATAAAAAACATAATTTGTTGATGAATAAAACTTTAGTCAATTGTAAATACATTAGTCAGCTATAGATAGATGAGTAGAAGGCAAAACTATAATTTAGAACTCAATTTTTACGTTTATAATGACATTGTTCATTGATAGGATAAATCTTTTCAAATTAATAAAAAACAAAATTTGTAGATGAATTAAATTTTAGTCAATTGCAAATACACTTATCCACAGTAAATAAACTAGGTTTTCAGAAAACTATAGTTTAAACCCAATAATTACCCTTATATGAAAATTTCTTAGCGTTGGGGTACATCTTTTCAAATTAATAAAAAACATAATTTGTTGATGAATACAATTTTAGTCAATTGCAAATACACTTATCAACTATAATGAAACTAGGTTTTCAGAAAACTAGAGTATAAAACCAAATAATTACGCTTATATGAACATTTTTTAGCGTTGGGGTAAAACTAGAATTTAGAACTCAATTATTACCTTTATATTAACATTGTTCATTGATAGGGTACATCTTTTCAAATTAATAAATAACATAATTTGTTGTTGAATAAGGCTTAAGTCAATTGCTAATACATTAGTCACCTATAGATGGATTAGTAGAAGAAAAAACTAGAATTTAGTACTCAATTATTACCTTTATATTAACATTGTTCATTGGTAGGGTACATCTTTTCAAATTAATAAAAACATAATTTGTTGATGAATAAAATTTTAGTCAATTGCAAATACACTTATCCACTATAAATAAACTAGGTTTTCAGGAAACTAAAGTTTAAAACCCAATAATTACGCTTATATGAAAATTTCTTAGCGTTGGGGTACATCTTTTCAAATTAATAAAAAACATAACTTGTTGATGAATAAGACTTTAGTCAATTGCTAATACATTAGTCACCTATAGATAGATTAGTAGAAGGAATAACTAGAATTTAGAACTCAATAATTACGTTTATATTAACATTGTTCATTGATATGGTACATCTTTTCAAATTAATAAAAAACATAATTTGTTGATGAATAAAATTTTAGTCAATTGCAAATACACTTATCCACTATAAATAAACTAGGTTTTCAGAAAACTAGAGTTTAAAACCCAATTATTACGCTTATATGAACATTTTTTAGCGTTGGGGTACATCTTTTCAAATTAATAAAAACATAATTTGTTGATGAATAAGACTTAAGTCAATTGCTAATACATTAGTCACCTATAGATAGATTAGTAGAAGAAATAACTAGAATTTAGAACTCAATAATTACGTTTATATTAACATTGTTCATTGATAGGGTACATCTTTTCAAATTAAGAAAAATTTAATTTGTTGATAAATTAAATTTTAGTCAATTGCAAATACACTTATTCACTATAAAGAAACTATGTTTTCAGAAAATTATAGTTTAAACCCAATAATTACCCTTATATGAAAATTTCTTAGCGTTGGGGTACATCTTTTCAAATTAATAAAAAACATAATTTGTTGATGAATAAAACTTTAGTCAATTGTAAATACATTAGTCAGCTATAGGTAGATGAGTAGAAGGCAAAACTATAATTTAGAACTCAATTATTACGTTTATAATGACATTGTTCATTGATAGGGTAAATCTTTTCAAATTAATAAAAAACAAAATTTGTAGATGAATTAAATTTTAGTCAATTGCAAATACACTTATCCGCTGTAAATAAACTAGGTTTTCAGAAAACTATAGTTTAAACCCAATAATTACCCTTATATGAAAATTTCTTAGCGTTGGGGTACATCTTTTCAAATTAATAAAAAACATAATTTGTTGATGAATACAATTTTAGTCAATTGCAAATACACTTATCAACTATAATGAAACTAGGTTTTCAGAAAACTAGAGTATAAAACCAAATAATTACGCTTATATGAACATTTTTTAGCGTTGGGGTAAAACTAGAATTTAGAACTCAATTAATACCTTTATATTAACATTGTTCATTGATAGGGTACATCTTTTCAAATTAATAAATAACATAATTTGTTGTTGAATAAGACTTAAGTCAATTGCTAATACATTAGTCACCTATAGATGGATTAGTAGAAGAAAAAACTAGAATTTAGAACTCAATTATTACCTTTATATTAACATTGTTCATTGGTAGGGTATATCTTTTCAAATTAATAAAAACATAATTTGTTGATGAATAAAATTTTAGTCAATTGCAAATACACTTATCCACTATAAATAAACTAGGTTTTCAGGAAACTAAAGTTTAAAACCCAATAATTACGCTTATATGAACATTTTTTAGCGTTGGGGTACATCTTTTCAAATTAATAAAAACATAATTTGTTGATGAATAAGACTTAAGTCAATTGCTAATACATTAGTCACCTATAGATAGATTAGTAGAAGAAATAACTAGAATTTAGAACTCAATAATTACGTATATATTAACATTGTTCATTGATAGGGTACATCTTTTCAAATTAAGAAAAATTTAATTTGTTGATAAATTAAATTTTAGTCAATTGCAAATACACTTATCCACTATAAAGAAACTATGTTTTCAGAAAACTATAGTTAAAACCCAATAATTACCCTTATATGAAAATTTCTTAGCGTTGGGGTACATCTTTTCAAATTAATAAAAAACATAATTTGTTGATGAATAAAACTTTAGTCAATTGCAAATACACTTATCAACTATAATGAAACTAGGTTTTCAGAAAACTAGAGTATAAAACCAAATAATTACGCTTATATGAAAATTATTTAGTGTTGGAGTACAGCATTTCAAATTAATAAAAAACATAATTTTTTGATGAATAAAACTTTAGTCAATTGCAAATACACTTATCCACTATAAATAAACTAGGTTTTCAGAAAACTAGAGTTTAAAACCAAATAATTGCGCAAATATGAACATTTTTTAGTGTTGGGGTACAGCATTTCAAATTAAAAAAAAACATAATTTGTTGATGAATAAAACTTTAGTCAATTGCAAATACACTTATCAACTATAATGAAACTAGGTTTTCAGAAAACTAGAGTATAAAACCAAATAATTACGCTTATATGAACATTTTTTAGCGTTGGGGTAAAACTAGAATTTAGAACTCAATAATTACGTTTATATTGACATTGTTCATTGATAGGGTACATCTTTTCAAATTATTAAAAACATAATTTGTTGATAAATTAAATTTTAGTCAATTGCAAATACACTTGTCCACTATAAATAAACTAGGTTTTCAGAAAACTATAGTTTAAACCCAATAATTACCCTTATATGAAAATTTCTTAGCGTTGGGGTACACCTTTTCAAATTAATAAAAAACATAATTTGTTGATGAATACAATTTTAGTCAATTGCAAATACACTTATCCACTATACATAAACTAGGTTTTCAGGAAACTAGAGTTTAAAACCCAATAATTACGCTTATATGAAAATTTCTTAGCGTTGGGGAACATCTTTTCAAATTAATAAAAAACATAATTTTTTGATGAATAAGACTTAAGTCAATAGCTAATACATTAGTCACCTATAGATAGATTAGTAGAAGAAATAACTAGAATTTAGAACTCAATAATTACGTATATATTAACATTGTTCATTGATAGGGTACATCTTTTCAAATTAAGAAAAATTTAATTTGTTGATAAATTAAATTTTAGTCAATTGCAAATACACTTATCCACTATAAAGAAACTATGTTTTCAGAAAACTATAGTTAAAACCCAATAATTACCCTTATATGAAAATTTCTTAGCGTTGGGGTACATCTTTTCAAATTAATAAAAAACATAATTTGTTGATGAATAAAACTTTAGTCAATTGCAAATACACTTATCAACTATAATGAAACTAGGTTTTCAGAAAACTAGAGTATAAAACCAAATAATTACGCTTATATGAAAATTATTTAGTGTTGGAGTACAGCATTTCAAATTAATAAAAAACATAATTTGTTGATGAATAAAACTTTAGTCAATTGCAAATACACTTATCCACTATAAATAAACTAGGTTTTCAGAAAACTAGAGTTTAAAACCAAATAATTGCGCAAATATGTACATTTTTTAGTGTTGGGGTACAGCATTTCAAATTAAAAAAAAACATAATTTGTTGATGAATAAAACTTTAGTCAATTGCAAATACACTTATCAACTATAATGAAACTAGGTTTTCAGAAAACTAGAGTATAAAACCAAATAATTACGCTTATATGAACATTTTTTAGCGTTGGGGTACATCTTTTCAAATTAATAAAAAACATAATTTGTTGATGAATAAAACTTTAGTTAATTGTAAATACATTAGTCAGCTATAGATAGATGAGTAGAAGGCAAAACTATAATTTAGAACTCAATTATTACGTTTATAATGACATTGTTCATTGATAGGATAAATCTTTTCAAATTAATAAAAAACAAAATTTGTAGATGAATTAAATTTTAGTCAATTGCAAATACACTTATCCACTGTAAATAAACTAGGTTTTCAGAAAACTATAGTTTAAACCCAATAATTACCCTTATATGAAAATTTCTTAGCGTTGGGGTACATCTTTTCAAATTAATAAAAAACATAATTTGTTGATGAATACAATTTTAGTCAATTGCAAATACACTTATCAACTATAATGAAACTAGGTTTTCAGAAAACTAGAGTATAAAACCAAATAATTACGCTTATATGAACATTTTTAAGCGTTGGGGTAAAACTAGAATTTAGAACTCAATTATTACCTTTATATTAACATTGTTCATTGATAGGGTACATCTTTTCAAATTAATAAATAACATAATTTGTTGTTGAATAAGACTTAAGTCAATTGCTAATACATTAGTCACCTATAGATGGATTAGTAGAAGAAAAAACTAGAATTTAGTACTCAATTATTACCTTTATATTAACATTGTTCATTGGTAGGGTACATCTTTTCAAATTAAAAAAAACATAATTTGTTGATGAATAAAATTTTAGTCAATTGCAAATACACTTATCCACTATAAATAAACTAGGTTTTCAGGAAACTAAAGTTTAAAACCCAATAATTACGCTTATATGAAAATTTCTTAGCGTTGGGGTACATCTTTTCAAATTAATAAAAAACATAATTTGTTGATGAATAAGACTTTAGTCAATTGCTAATACATTAGTCACCTATAGATAGATTAGTAGAAGGAATAACTAGAATTTAGAACTCAATAATTACGTTTATATTAACATTGTTCATTGATAGGGTACATCTTTTCAAATTAATAAAAAACATAATTTGTTGATGAATAAAATTTTAGTCAATTGCAAATACACTTATCCACTATAAATAAACTAGGTTTTCAGAAAACTAGAGTTTAAAACCCAATTATTACGCTTATATGAACATTTTTTAGCGTTGGGGTACATCTTTTCAAATTAATAAAAACATAATTTGTTGATGAATAAGACTTAAGTCAATTGCTAATACATTAGTCACCTATAGATAGATTAGTAGAAGAAATAACTAGAATTTAGAACTCAATAATTACGTTTATATTAACATTGTTCATTGATAGGGTACATCTTTTCAAATTAAGAAAAATTTAATTTGTTGATAAATTAAATTTTAGTCAATTGCAAATACACTTATTCACTATAAAGAAACTATGTTTTCAGAAAATTATAGTTTAAACCCAATAATTACCCTTATATGAAAATTTCTTAGCGTTGGGGTACATCTTTTCAAATTAATAAAAAACATAATTTGTTGATGAATAAAACTTTAGTCAATTGTAAATACATTAGTCAGCTATAGGTAGATGAGTAGAAGGCAAAACTATAATTTAGAACTCAATTATTACGTTTATAATGACATTGTTCATTGATAGGGTAAATCTTTTCAAATTAATAAAAAACAAAATTTGTAGATGAATTAAATTTTAGTCAATTTCAAATACACTTATCCACTGTAAATAAACTAGGTTTTCAGAAAACTATAGTTTAAACCCAATAATTACCCTTATATGAAAATTTCTTAGCGTTGGGGTACATCTTTTCAAATTAATAAAAAACATAATTTGTTGATGAATACAATTTTAGTCAATTGCAAATACACTTATCAACTATAATGAAACTAGGTTTTCAGAAAACTAGAGTATAAAACCAAATAATTACGCTTATATGAACATTTTTTAGCGTTGGGGTAAAACTAGAATTTAGAACTCAATTAATACCTTTATATTAACATTGTTCATTGATAGGGTACATTTTTTCAAATTAATAAATAACATAATTTGTTGTTGAATAAGACTTAAGTCAATTGCTAATACATTAGTCACCTATAGATGGATTAGTAGAAGAAAAAACTAGAATTTAGAACTCAATTATTACCTTTATATTAACATTGTTCATTGATAGGGTACATCTTTTTAAATTAATAAAAACATAATTTGTTGATGAATAAAATTTTAGTCAATTGCAAATACACTTATCCACTATAAATAAACTAGGTTTTCAGGAAACTAGAGTTTAAAACCCAATAATTACGCTTATATGAACATTTCTTAGCGTTGGGGAACATCTTTTCAAATTAATAAAAAACATAATTTGTTGATGAATAAGACTTTAGTCAATTGCTAATACATTAGTCACCTATAGATAGATTAGTAGAAGAAATAACTAGAATTTAGAACTCAATAATTACGTATATATTAACATTGTTCATTGATAGGGTACATCTTTTCAAATTAAGAAAAATTTAATTTGTTGATAAATTAAATTTTAGTCAATTGCAAATACACTTATCCACTGTAAATAAACTAGGTTTTCAGAAAACTATAGTTTAAACCCAACAATTACCCTTATATGAAAATTTCTTAGCGTTGGGGTACATCTTTTCAAATTAATAAAAAACATAATTTGTTGATGAATAAAACTTTAGTCAATTGCAAATACACTTATCAACTATAATGAAACTAGGTTTTCAGAAAACTAGAGTATAAAACCAAATAATTACGCTTATATGAAAATTATTTAGTGTTGGAGTACAGCATTTCAAATTAATAAAAAACATAATTTTTTGATGAATAAAACTTTAGTCAATTGCAAATACACTTATCGACTATAAATAAACTAGGTTTTCAGAAAACTAGAGTTTAAAACCAAATAATTTCGCAAATATGAACATTTTTTAGTGTTGGGGTACAGCATTTCAAATTAAAAAAAAACATAATTTGTTGATGAATAAAACTTTAGTCTATTGCAAATACACTTATCAACTATAATGAAACTAGGTTTTCAGAAAACTAGAGTATAAAACCAAATAATTACGCTTATATGAACATTTTTTAGCGTTGGGGTAAAACTAGAATTTAGAACTCAATAATTACGTTTATATTGACATTGTTCATTGATAGGGTACATCTTTTCAAATTATTAAAAACATAATTTGTTGATAAATTAAATTTTAGTCAATTGCAAATACACTTGTCCACTATAAATAAACTAGGTTTTCAGAAAACTATAGTTTAAACCCAATAATTACCCTTATATGAAAATTTCTTAGCGTTGGGGAACATCTTTTCAAATTAATAAAAAACATAATTTTTTGATGAATAAGACTTAAGTCAATAGCTAATACATTAGTCACCTATAGATAGATTAGTAGAAGAAATAACTAGAATTTAGAACTCAATAATTACGTTTATATTAACATTGTTCATTGATAGGGTACATCTTTTCAAATTAATAAATAACATAATTTGTTGTTGAATAAGACTTAAGTCAATTGCAAATACATTAGTCACCTATAGATGGATTAGTAGAAGAAAAAACTAGAATTTAGAACTCAATTATTACCTTTATATTAACATTGTTCATTGATAGGGTACATCTTTTTAAATTAATAAAAACATAATTTGTTGATGAATAAAATTTTAGTCAATTGCAAATACACTTATCCACTATAAATAAACTAGGTTTTCAGGAAACTAGAGTTTAAAACCCAATAATTACGCTTATATGAAAATTTCTTAGCGTTGGGGAACATCTTTTCAAATTAATAAAAAACATAATTTGTTGATGAATAAGACTTTAGTCAATTGCTAATACATTAGTCACCTATAGATAGATTAGTAGAAGGAATAACTTGAATTTAGAACTCAATAATTACGTTTATATTAATATTGTTCATTTATAGGGTACATCTTTTCAAATTAATAAAAACATAATTTGTTGATGAATAAAATTTTAGAGAAATAATTGTATATGCCCGATTAATCAGTTATTATGCACTCTACGATTTTATGCCACTGGATGCTTTCAAACCACTGCAGGGGATCTGTGTGGCTTTAGTTCTTCAACAGTAAATCGGATAGTGCATAAAGTTAGTTGTACTATTGCGTCCTTGCGTAGTCAATATATTAAATTTCCTGGAACACCAGAGGAAATAAGACGGAACCAGTTAAATTTTTACAGAAGAGCCAAGTTCCCAAGAGTCATCGGTGCTATTGACTGTACCTATGTGAAGTTGTGGCAATCACCAGGTATTTACAAAAATAATTAATACTTAAACCTGTTTTTCTTATTACTAGGTACAAGTTATTACACCCGTAGACACAATTTTCTAACAATATAAATGTAATTAATTTATTTTTATTTTTACAATTATAGTTACATTTGACGCGGTCCCGCGTAATAGCTGTTTGAATTCAAATAGCCTTTTACGCGGAATGCCGCGCTACGCTTCTCAAACAAACCGCCAATCGACGACGGACGACGCCGGCGCGCGACACCCGCGCTGTGAACCGTCAGCCGGCCGTTGGGTGAACCGGATTGTCATGTTATGAGTTTTCACCGACGACCCGCACGAGACGGACACACACGTCCCCGGCCAATCGTCTTTCTTTTTTTTTCTCTTCTTTTGTCTTCCGTTTGATTTGTTTTTGTTCAGTGACCGACAGGGCAACTTCCCGTTGTGCGACTTGGAAAAAAGTCCCCGACGCGATCCGACAAAAACGTGGTTAGCTGGCGAAAACGGAAAAACCGGCGTTACGTAAGATATTACATAAGGACGTAACGACCAGCCACGCCGCCCGATTTACGGACGCACCGACTACACCGCGCGCGACGCTCCAAAGTCCATACACACACGACGTAGGTAGGTAGGAACGCAAGAGTGCGAGAGGGTCACACCACCACCGCCCAGCACCACCACCGATAACGTCAACACGCAATTACCTGGGACAGAAATACCACTTAATCGGACTGCCGTCGCCGCCGCCCAAAGCGACAGCCGCCGTCTTCCCTAATCGCAGTAGTGGGCCGGATAACGCACACACGCGCAGCCGTGACAACACTCTGCGAAAAGCGGTTACTGTGATCGCCCGGCAAGCGCAATAACAAAACAATAACAACCCACTGACCTACATTCCGTACGCAAATAAACACCGATAAACGGTCAACACAGCTGATCGAAGGAACGCGACGACCGTTCCACCGACAACAGCCACATTTTTATATTTTCCCGTAAACAACACCGGAAAAACAACCGGACGTCATGTCGGGAAAATATATTAATGAGTTGACCGCCGCGGAGTTGCGCTACGAATGCAGGCAGCGCGAGTTGTCGGATACGGGCGCGAAGGATGATCTTGAAATCCGGTTGATACAACACTTCACGGACCTGAACCTACAGGCCAATGAAGTCCGGTTTCCGCCTATGGAACCCGCCGGACATACCGGAAACAACCTGACAACAGGTCAAATGCTTGACGCCGGACAAAGGGAAAACCAACCGGTCGAATCATCACCCGCCCAGCCACCGAACACCACCAGGCTATGGACATGATTCAAGCGAGTCGTTCCATAATTAAGGAGGTACGGCAAGCGGCGGAAAACTCGGAGCATGGGCACAGTCTGGAATCGCGACTGACCATGCTCGAGGACTGCATGGCCCGCTTTGGCGACGACCAACGCCGCATTGCAGAAACAATGCGACGCCTAGAAATGGGTATGGCACGCCAAGCACCGGAACACCAACCGGAAGGGACAGCACCGACCCGCCCCCACCACAATGTGTCATCGAACAACACGGAATACGGTACGAGGTACTCCGCGGCACGCGAACCGCCGTCCGCGGGTAACCAGCACGCCGAACGTTCGGTACGTTTCGATGACACGCCAAATTTATACCATGCCCCCTCCTCCACACACACCTATGCGTCACAACAATCGACGCTGATACCATACGACGACGTATGTGCAGCGAAACATTCGCTGCCGGAGTTCCTCGGAACAACGCCTGAGGACCCGGTACGATTCATACACAAGGCGGAATCGATATTGTACCAAACGCGTATAGATAGGTCGGCCTGGACTAATATTGTCACGCAGCAGCTGAAGGGTGCAGCCAGTACATGGTGGAACACCATCAGACTACTGGACCTCACCTGGGATGAGTTCCGCGCCGAATTTTTAGAAAAATTCGACAACGTGGAAATACAATCACGACTGCGGGCCGAGATAGTATCCGTCCGACAAACACAAACGCAATCGCTTACGGAGTTCGTGACACAAAAAAACCAACTCGCGCGCCGCGTCAATACCGGGCTATCTGAAACACAGCTAGTCGGTACGATAGCCGGTCTAACGCGCAACGAATACCGCACGCATATCCGATTGCAGAGACCAGTGACTTTCGGAGACCTCCGCCGGGTCGCTGGAATCCTGGAATACACACCAGACGAAACGCCCACACAACAGCAGCAGAAACCGGCGTACAAATCACATTCCCAAACCCACCCGCCCCAACCGAAGCTGCAACCGCGTACACGGGACGGTACTGCAGGTAAAACGCAACCGCCCAACCCGTGCAGGTACTGTGGAGGTCCTCACTGGAACAGTGACTGCCCCGGGAACACGCCGCGTTCGGGAAACGGGAAATGAGTCGACGGACAATTGTCCACGCCGCCGCCTCAAACACACACACACATACAACCACGCCACCACACACAACGCTCGGCAATACAGACGGGGATATAACTATCAAACGCGCATCGATAAACTCGGCGTCATCAGATATATCACCCATCAAAAACATTAAAATTCCGTTAAGTAGCAGGTCATCATCACCACACACAACGACCCCTACTACGGAATTAACACGTACTCATACGGTACACACCTATAGCACAGAGGTAACCGAAACGGATGCTCTGGTAATGGCGGAGCAAACCGCTCCCCATAGTACCGATAACGCGGTTAAGAACCAGTTACCCAGCTATGCATCACAACCACCGTCGAATAACGCTAAACGTGTATGCCCCGACAAAATTCCGACCCCCGCGGTCGAACTCGAATTTAGGTCAGGCCCCGTAACAGCACTACTCGACTCACAAGCACAAAAATCGTATGTAAGCCCGAACATAGCACATAAATATGGCACACCCCCACACGGACAACCAACTCAGGTACGAATGGCGGACGGACATACCACCACGACAAGTGGTACCTCCACATTCGTAGCCAGAATCGGAGACCTCACGGTCACCTTCAACGCAGCCATTCTGGAAAATTTGTACTGCGATATGCTCCTAGGTCACGACTTTCTCGTACAAAACGAAGTCACCTGGGACTACACAACGAGCACTATCCATTTAGGTTCGGATAGGAGAACAACAGCGTGCTGGAAAGGGCGGACACCCACCCCAACCCCAGCACTAGATGTCGACAAATTAACAATAAACGGTGACCACCACACACGCGCGAAACTCGCCGAAGTAGTACACAACTACCCGGACGTATACAACAGTAGGGTAGGACGCACCAGGTTAATTGAACACGACATCCTCCTCAAAAACCAAACACCCATAGCACTCAAACCATATCCCTACCCACCGGTAAAACAGGCCACAATCGACACCATGATACGGGACATGGAAGAGCAGAGACTGGTAGAACAGAGCACATCCCCGTGGGCCGCACCCATCGTCCTAGCCAAAAAGGGCGACGAGCGGCGAACCCGCAACCGCAATGCGGCTCAATAGGTCGCGCAGCCCCAGACGGGTGACCCGACCGACGGCCACGGCACGACCGGCGATCCGAACACGACCGGCGCCACCAACGACAACAAGTCGGGCGCCTGCGAGACTGCCACCCCACCCACTGATGAAGAGCCCGGTACCAGCGCCAAGGACGTCGACCATCCCGCCATCAGGAACGCCCGTCAACCCGCTGCCAATAATTGACACCACCACCGACACAACACCACCGGCCTCACTCAACGCCCGCCAGCGCCGGAACAAACAGCGGATGCGGGAATACAAGGCGAAGCAGACGTCCCAGCAACACCGCCTGGAAAAACCGGCGCCAACACCAGCCCCCGTCCCGCCACAGCCAGAGCCTGCGACACCAGACCTCACCGTGGTCACAGTACCGGAAATGACCAACACTTCCGGAGCAACCGGAACCGCGGAAAAACTAACAGCCGCGAACCCTCAAACCGCGAATATGGAAATATCCCCGGAAGAGGAGGCGGACCTGTTAGGTGAGACGGACGCAGGCATGGCTGGAACTGAAGACATGGAGGTCAGCCTCATGTACTTCAGTCCCCCCCACGTCCCCCCAACATGCCTAGACACCACCAGGGCCACGCCCGCTGAACACAGCTGGAAAAGCGTTCCCACGGACAGGTGTCTACCACAACCACCCTCCACACACACCCTTTGACGACACCGGCAACGGCCGGAACACCACCGCCGTTGGCGGTTTGGGGGGGGAGTATGACGCGGTCCCGCGTAATAGCTGTTTGAATTCAAATAGCCTTTTACGCGGAATGCCGCGCTACGCTTCTCAAACAAACCGCCAATCGACGACGGACGACGCCGGCGCGCGACACCCGCGCTGTGAACCGTCAGCCGGCCGTTGGGTGAACCGGATTGTCATGTTATGAGTTTTCACCGACGACCCGCACGAGACGGACACACACGTCCCCGGCTAATCGTCTTTCTTTTTTTTTCTCTTCTTTTGTCTTCCGTTTGATTTGTTTTTGTTCAGTGACCGACAGGGCCACAAACGCATTTCTTTTTTGTTCATCCGTGAAATAAATTTAACCCTCACATCGCAAAATTTGTGTTTTTCTTTTTTTTGTTTTGTCGTGTGAACCTTCTACCTCAACATCACCGCACCCACGCGGCCTTCACTAGGCCCGCATCACATTTTACATTAGTGGTCTTTCTTTCTGAATTGCAGGTGGAGAATCCGCTGAGCGTTTCCGGAACTGCAAAGGATATTTTTCGTTAAACGTTCAAGCATATCGCAATGCTAATTTGGAAATAATTGATGTTGTTGCAAATGCAAATGAAATTTCAACAATAATCAGACATTTTCATAATTTATTTGTTTATTTATTATAATTTATAATTTATTATAATATATTAACATTGTTCATTGATAGGGTACATCTTTTCAAATTAATAAAAAACATAATTTGTTGACGAATAAAATTTTAGTCAATTGCAAATACACTTATCCACTATAAATAAACTAGGTTTTCAGAAAACTAGGGTTTAAAACCCAATAATTACGCTTATATAAAAATTTCTTAGCGTTGGGGTACATCTTTTCAAATTAATAAAAAACATAATTTGTTGATGAATAAAATTTTAGTCAATTGAAAATACACTTATCAACTACAAAGAAACTAGGTTTTCAGAAATCTAGAGTTTCAAACCCAATAATTACGCTTATATGAAAATTTTTTTGCGTTAGGGTACATCTTTTCAAATTAATAAAAAACATAATTTGTTGATGAATTAAATTTTAGTCAATTGCAAATACACTTATCCACTATAAATAAACTAGATTTTCAGAAAACTAGAGTTTAAAACACAATAATTGCGCAAATATGAACATTTTTTAGTGTTGGGGTACAGCATTTCAAATTAAAAAAAAACATAATTTGTTGATGAATAAAACTTTAGTCAATTGCAAATACACTTATCAATTATAATGAAACTAGGTTTTCAGAAAACTAGAGTATAAAACCAAATAATTACGCTTATATGAACATTTTTTAGCGTTGGGGTAAAACTAGAATTTAGAACTCAATAATTACGTTTATATTGACATTGTTCATTGATAGGGTACATCTTTTCAAATTATTAAAAACATAATTTGTTGATAAATTTAATTTTAGTCAATTGCAAATACACTTATCCACTATAAAGAAACTATGTTTTCAGAAAACTAGAGTATACAACCCAATAATTACGCTTATATGAACATTTTATAGCGTTGGGGTACAGCATTTCAAATTAATAAAAAACATAATTTGTTGATGAATTAAATTTTAGTCAATTGCAAATACACTTGTCCACTATAAATAAACTAGGTTTTCAGAAAACTAGAGTTTAAAACCCAATAATTACGCTTATATGAACATTTTTTAGCGTTGGGGTACATCTTTTCAAATTAATAAAAAACATAATTTGTTGATGAATAAAACTTTAGTCAATTGCAAATACTTTTATTCACTATAAATAAACTAGGTTATCAGAAAACTAGAGTTTAAAACCAAATAATTGCGCAAATATGAACATTTTTTAGTGTTGGGGTAAACATTTCAAATTAAAAAAAAACATAATTTGTTGATGAATAAAACTTTAGCAATTGTAAATACATTAGTCAGCTATAGGTAGATGAGTAGAAGGCAAAACTAGAATTTAGAACTCAATTATTACGTTTATATTGACATTCTTCATTGATAGGGTAAATCTTTTCAAATTAATAAAAAACAAAATTTGTAGATGAATTAAATTTTAGTCAATTGCAAATACACTTATCCACTGTAAATAAACTAGGTTTTCAGAAAACTATAGTTTAAACCCAATAATTACCCTTATATGAAAATTTCTTAGCGTTGGGGTACATCTTTTCAAATTAATAAAAAACATAATTTGTTGATGAATACAATTTTATTCAATTGCAAATACACTTATCAACTATAATGAAACTAGGTTTTCAGAAAACTAGAGTATAAAACCAAATATTTACGCTTATATGAACATTTTTTAGCGTTGGGGTAAAACTAGAATTTAGAACTCAATTATTACCTTTATATTAACATTGTTCATTGATAGGGTACATCTTTTCAAATTAATAAAAAACATAATTTGTTGTTGAATAAGACTTAAGTCAATTGCTAATACATTAGTCACCTATAGATGGATTAGTAGAAGAAATAACTAGAATTTAGAACTCAATTATTACCTTTATATTAACATTATTCATTGATAGGGTACATCTTTTCAAATTAATAAAAACATAATTTGTCGATGAATAAAATTTTAGTCAATTGCAAATACACTTATCCACTATAAATAAACTAGGTTTTCAGGAAACTAGAGTTTAAAACCCAATAATTTCGCTTATATGAAAATTTCTTAGCGTTGGGGTACATCTTTTCAAATTAATAAAAACCATAATTTGTTGATGAATAAAATTTTAGTCAATTGCTAATACATTAGTCAGCTATAGATAGATGAGTAGAAGGCCAAACTAGAATTTAGAACTCAATTATTACGTTTATATTAACATTGTTCATTGATAGGGTACATCTTTTCATATTAATAAAAAACATAATTTGTTGATGAATAAGACTTAAGTCAACTGCTAATACATTAGTCACCTATAGATAGATTAGTAGAAGAAATAACTAGAAATAAGAACTCAATAATTACGTATATATTAACATTGTTCATTGATTGGGTACATCTTTTCAAATTAAGAAAAATTTAATTTGTTGATAAATTAAATTTTAGTCAATTGCAAAAACACTTATCCACTATAAAGAAACTATGTTTTCAGAAAACTAGAGTATACAACCCAATAATTACGCTTATATGAACATTTTATAGCGTTGGGGTACAGCATTTCAAATTAATAAAAAACATAATTTGTTGATGAATAAAACTTTAGTCAATTGCAAATATTTTTATTCACTATAAATAAACTAGGTTATCAGAAAACTAGAGTTTAAAACCAAATAATTGCGAAAATATGAACATTTTTTAGTGTTGGGGTAAACATTTCAAATTAAAAAAAAACATAATTTGTTGATGAATAAACCTTTAGTCAATTGTAAATACATTAGTCAGCTATAGGTAGATGAGTAGAAGGCAAAACTATAATTTAGAACTCAATTATTACGTTTATAATGACATTGTTCATTGATAGGGTAAATCTTTTCAAATTAATAAAAAACAAAATTTGTAGATGAATTAAATTTTAGTCAATTGAAAATACACTTATCCGCTGTAAATAAACTAGGTTTTCAGAAAACTATAGTTTAAACCCAATAATTACCCTTATATGAAAAGTTCTTAGCGTTGGGGTACATCTTTTCAAATTAATAAAAAACATAATTTGTTGATGAATACAATTTTAGTCAATTGCAAATACACTTATCAACTATAATGAAACTAGGTTTACAGAAAACTAGAGTATAAAACCAAATAATTACGCATATATGAACATTTTTTAGCGTTGGGGTACATCTTTTCAAATTAATAAAAAACATAATTTTTTGATGAATAAGACTTAAGTCAATAGCTAATACATTAGTCACCTATAGATAGATTAGTAGAAGAAATAACTAGAATTTAGAACTCAATAATTACGTTTATATTAACATTGTTCATTGATAGGGTACATCTTTTCAAATTAATAAATAACATAATTTGTTGTTGAATAAGACTTAAATCAATTGCAAATACATTAGTCACCTATAGATGGATTAGTAGAAGAAAAAACTAGAATTTAGAACTCAATTATTACCTTTATATTAACATTGTTCATTGGTAGGGTACATCTTTTTAAATTAATAAAAACATAATTTGTTGATGAATAAAATTTTAGTCAATTGCAAATACACTTATCCACTATAAATAAACTAGGTTTTCAGAAAACTAGAGTTTAAAACCCAATAATTACGCTTATGTGAAAATTTCTTAGCGTTGGGGTACATCTTTTCAAATTAATAAAAAACATAATTTGTTGATGAATACAATTTTAGTCAATTGCGAATACACTTATCCACTATAAATAAACTAGGTTTTCAGAAAACTAGAGTTTAAAACCCAATAATTACGCTTCTTTGAAAATTTCTTAGCGTTGGGGTAAAACTAGAATTTAGAACTCAATTATTACCTTTATATTAACATTGTTCATTTATAGGGTACATCTTTTCAAATTAATAAAAACATAATTTGTTGATGAATAAAATTTTAGAGAAATAACTGTATATGCCCGATTAACCAGTTATTATGCACTCTACGATTTTATGCCACTGGATGCTTTCAAACCACTGCAGGGGATCTGTGTGGCTTTAGTTCTTCAACAGTTAATCGGATAGTGCATAAAGTTAGTTGTACTATTGCGTCCTTGCCTAGTCAATATATTAAATTTCCTGGAACACCAGAGGAAATAAGACGGAACCAGTTAAATTTTTACAGAAGAGCCAAGTTCCCAAGAGTCATCGGTGCTATTGACTGTACCCATGTGAAGTTGTGGCAATCACCAGGTATTTACAAAAATAATTAATACTCAAACCTGTTTTTCTTATTACTAGGTACAAGTTATTACACCCGTAGACACAATTTTCTAACAATATAAATGTAATTAATTTATTTTTATTTTTACAATTATAGTTACATTTTACATTAGTGGTCTTTCTTTCTGAATTGCAGGTGGAGAATCCGCTGAGCGTTTCCGGAACCGCAAAGGATATTTTTCGTTAAACGTTCAAGCATATCGCAATGCTAATTTGGAAATAATTGATGTTGTTGCAAATGCAAATGAAATTTCAACAATAATCAGACATTTTCATAATTTATTTGTTTATTTATTATAATTTATAATTTATTATAATATATTAACATTGTTCATTGATAGGGTACATCTTTTCAAATTAATAAAAACATAATTTGTTGACGAATAAAATTTAAGTCAATTGCAAATACACTTATCCACTATAAATAAACTAGGTTTTCAGAAAACTAGAGTTTAAAACCCAATAATTACGCTTATATGAAAATTTCTTAGCGTTGGGGTACATCTTTTCAAATTAATAAAAAACATATTTTTTTGATGAATAAAACTTTAGTCAATTGCTAATACATTAGTCACCTATAGATAGATTAGTAGAAGGAATAACTATAATTTAGAACTCAATAATTACGTTTATATTAACATTGTTCATTGATAGGGTACATCTTTTCAAATTAATAAAAAACATAATTTTCTGATGAATAAAACTTAAGTCAATTGCAAATACTTTTATTCACTATAAATAAACTAGGTTATCAGAAAACTAGAGTTTAAACCCAATAAATACCCTTATATGAAAATTTCTTAGCGTTGGGGTACATCTTTTCAAATAAATAAAAAACATAATTTGTTGATGAATACAATTTTGGTCAATTGCAAATACACTTATCAACTAAAATGAAACTAGGTTTTCAGAAAGCTAGAGTATAAAACCCAATAATTACGCTTATATGAACATTTTTTAGCGTTGGTCTAAAACTAGAATTTAGAACTCAATTATTACGTTTATATTAACATTGTTCATTGATAGGGTACATCTTTTCAAATTAATAAAAACATAATTTGTTGACGAATAAAATTTTAGTCAATTGCAAATACACTTATCCACTATAAATAAACTAGGTTTTCAGAAAACTAGAGTTTAAAACCCAATAATTACGCTTATATGAAAATTTCTTAGCGTTGGGGTACATCTTTTCAAATTAATAAAAAACATAATTTGTTGTTGAATAAGACTTAAGTCAATTGCTAATACATTAGTCACCTATAGATGGATTAGTAGAAGAAATAACTAGAATTTAGAACTCAATTATTACCTTTATATTAACATTATTCATTGATAGGGTACATCTTTTCAAATTAATAAAAACATAATTTGTCGATGAATAAAATTTTAGTCAATTGCAAATACACTTATCCACTATAAATAAACTAGGTTTTCAGGAAACTAGAGTTTAAAACCCAATAATTTCGCTTATATGAAAATTTCTTAGCGTTGGGGTACATCTTTTCAAATTAATAAAAACCATAATTTGTTGATGAATAAAATTTTAGTCAATTGCTAATACATTAGTCAGCTATAGATAGATGAGTAGAAGGCCAAACTAGAATTTAGAACTCAATTATTACGTTTATATTAACATTGTTCATTGATAGGGTACATCTTTTCATATTAATAAAAAACATAATTTGTTGATGAATAAGACTTAAGTCAACTGCTAATACATTAGCACCTATAGATAGATTAGTAGAAGAAATAACTAGAATTAAGAACACAATAATTACGTATATATTAACATTGTTCATTGATTGGGTACATCTTTTCAAATTAAGAAAAATTTAATTTGTTGATAAATTAAATTTTAGTCAATTGCAAAAACACTTATCCACTATAAAGAAACTATGTTTTCAGAAAACTAGAGTATACAACCCAATAATTACGCTTATATGAACATTTTATAGCGTTGGGGTACAGCATTTCAAATTAATAAAAAACATAATTTGTTGATGAATAAAACTTTAGTCAATTGCAAATATTTTTATTCACTATAAATAAACTAGGTTATCAGAAAACTAGAGTTTAAAACCAAATAATTGCGAAAATATGAACATTTTTTAGTGTTGGGGTAAACATTTCAAATTAAAAAAAAACATAATTTGTTGATGAATAAACCTTTAGTCAATTGTAAATACATTAGTCAGCTATAGGTAGATGAGTAGAAGGCAAAACTATAATTTAGAACTCAATTATTACGTTTATAATGACATTGTTCATTGATAGGGTAAATCTTTTCAAATTAATAAAAAACATAATTTGTTGATGAATACAATTTTAGTCAATTGCAAATACACTTATCAACTATAATGAAACTAGGTTTACAGAAAACTAGAGTATAAAACCAAATAATTACGCATATATGAACATTTTTTAGCGTTGGGGTACATCTTTTCAAATTAATAAAAAACATAATTTTTTGATGAATAAGACTTAAGTCAATAGCTAATACATTAGTCACCTATAGATAGATTAGTAGAAGAAATAACTAGAATTTAGAACTCAATAATTACGTTTATATTAACATTGTTCATTGATAGGGTACATCTTTTCAAATTAATAAATAACATAATTTGTTGTTGAATAAGACTTAAATCAATTGCAAATACATTAGTCACCTATAGATGGATTAGTAGAAGAAAAAACTAGAATTTAGAACTCAATTATTACCTTTATATTAACATTGTTCATTGGTAGGGTACATCTTTTTAAATTAATAAAAACATAATTTGTTGATGAATAAAATTTTAGTCAATTGCAAATACACTTATCCACTATAAATAAACTAGGTTTTCAGAAAACTAGAGTTTAAAACCCAATAATTACGCTTATGTGAAAATTTCTTAGCGTTGGGGTACATCTTTTCAAATTAATAAAAAACATAATTTGTTGATGAATACAATTTTAGTCAATTGCGAATACACTTATCCACTATAAATAAACTAGGTTTTCAGAAAACTAGAGTTTAAAACCCAATAATTACGCTTTTTTGAAAATTTCTTAGCGTTGGGGTAAAACTAGAATTTAGAACTCAATTATTACCTTTATATTAACATTGTTCATTTATAGGGTACATCTTTTCAAATTAATAAAAACATAATTTGTTGATGAATAAAATTTTAGAGAAATAACTGTATATGCCCGATTAACCAGTTATTATGCACTCTACGATTTTATGCCACTGGATGCTTTCAAACCACTGCAGGGGATCTGTGTGGCTTTAGTTCTTCAACAGTTAATCGGATAGTGCATAAAGTTAGTTGTACTATTGCGTCCTTGCCTAGTCAATATATTAAATTTCCTGGAACACCAGAGGAAATAAGACGGAACCAGTTAAATTTTTACAGAAGAGCCAAGTTCCCAAGAGTCATCGGTGCTATTGACTGTACCCATGTGAAGTTGTGGCAATCACCAGGTATTTACAAAAATAATTAATACTCAAACCTGTTTTTCTTATTACTAGGTACAAGTTATTACACCCGTAGACACAATTTTCTAACAATATAAATGTAATTAATTTATTTTTATTTTTACAATTATAGTTACATTTTACATTAGTGGTCTTTCTTTCTGAATTGCAGGTGGAGAATCCGCTGAGCGTTTCCGGAACCGCAAAGGATATTTTTCGTTAAACGTTCAAGCATATCGCAATGCTAATTTGGAAATAATTGATGTTGTTGCAAATGCAAATGAAATTTCAACAATAATCAGACATTTTCATAATTTATTTGTTTATTTATTATAATTTATAATTTATTATAATATATTAACATTGTTCATTGATAGGGTACATCTTTTCAAATTAATAAAAACATAATTTGTTGACGAATAAAATTTAAGTCAATTGCAAATACACTTATCCACTATAAATAAACTAGGTTTTCAGAAAACTAGAGTTTAAAACCCAATAATTACGCTTATATGAAAATTTCTTAGCGTTGGGGTACATCTTTTCAAATTAATAAAAAACATATTTTTTTGATGAATAAAACTTTAGTCAATTGCTAATACATTAGTCACCTATAGATAGATTAGTAGAAGGAATAACTATAATTTAGAACTCAATAATTACGTTTATATTAACATTGTTCATTGATAGGGTACATCTTTTCAAATTAATAAAAAACATAATTTTCTGATGAATAAAACTTAAGTCAATTGCAAATACTTTTATTCACTATAAATAAACTAGGTTATCAGAAAACTAGAGTTTAAACCCAATAAATACCCTTATATGAAAATTTCTTAGCGTTGGGGTACATCTTTTCAAATAAATAAAAAACATAATTTGTTGATGAATACAATTTTGGTCAATTGCAAATACACTTATCAACTAAAATGAAACTAGGTTTTCAGAAAGCTAGAGTATAAAACCCAATAATTACGCTTATATGAACATTTTTTAGCGTTGGTCTAAAACTAGAATTTAGAACTCAATTATTACGTTTATATTAACATTGTTCATTGATAGGGTACATCTTTTCAAATTAATAAAAACATAATTTGTTGACGAATAAAATTTTAGTCAATTGCAAATACACTTATCCACTATAAATAAACTAGGTTTTCAGAAAACTAGAGTTTAAAACCCAATAATTACGCTTATATGAAAATTTCTTAGCGTTGGGGTACATCTTTTCAAATTAATAAAAAACATATTTTTTTGATGAATAAAACTTTAGTCAATTGCTAATACATTAGTCACCTATAGATAGATTAGTAGAAGGAATAACTATAATTTAGAACTCAATAATTACGTTTATATTAACATTGTTCATTGATAGGGTACATCTTTTCAAATTAATAAAAAACATAATTTTTTGATGAATAAAACTTAAGTCAATTGCAAATACTTTTATTCACTATAAATAAACTAGGTTATCAGAAAACTCGAGTTTAAACCCAATAATTACCCTTATATGAAAATTTTTTAGCGTTGGGGTACATCTTTTCAAATAAATAAAAAACATAATTTGTTGATGAATACAATATTATTCAATTGCAAATACACTTATCAACTAAAATGAAACTAGGTTTTCAGAAAACTAGAGTATAAAACCCAATAATTACGCTTATATTAACATTTTTTAGCGTTGGGGTAAAACTAGAATTTAGAACTCAATTATTACCTTTATATTAACATTGTTCATTGATAGGATACATCTTTTCAAATTAATAAAAAACATAATTTGTTGATGAATAAAACTTAAGTCAATTGCAAATACTTTTATTCACTCTAAATAAACTAGGTTATCAGAAAACTAGAGTTTAAAGCCCAATAATTGCGTATATATTAACATTGTTCATTGATAGGGTACATTTTTTCAAATTTATAAAAAACATAATTTTTTGATGAATAAAACTGAAGGCAATTGCAAATACTTTTATTCACTCTAAATAAAATAGGTTATCAGAAAACTAGAGTTGAAAGCCCAATAATTACGTTTATATTAACATTGTTCATTGATAGGGTACATCTTTTCAAATTAATAAAAAACATAATTTTCTGATGAATAAAACTTAAGTCAATTGCAAATACTTTTATTCACTATAAATAAACTAGGTTATCAGAAAACTAGAGTTTAAACCCATTAAATACCCTTATATGAAAATTTCTTAGCGTTGGGGTACATCTTTTCAAATAAATAAAAAACATAATTTGTTGATGAATACAATTTTGGTCAATTGCAAATACACTTATCAACTAAAATGAAACTAGGTTTTCAGAAAGCTAGAGTATAAAACCCAATAATTACGCTTATATGAACATTTTTTAGCGTTGGGGTAAAACTAGAATTTAGAACTCAATTATTACCTTTATATTAACATTGTTCATTGATAGGGTACATCTTTTCAAATTAATAAAAACATAATTTGTTGACGAATAAAATTTTAGTCAATTGCAAATACACTTATCCACTATAAATAAACTAGGTTTTCAGAAAACTAGAGTTTAAAACCCAATAATTACGCTTATATGAACATTTTTTAGTGTTAGGGTACAGCATTTCAAATTAATAAAAAACATAATTTGTTGATGAATAAAATTTTAGTCAATTGCAAATACACTTATCCACTATAAATAAACGAGGTTTTCAGAAAACTAGAGTTTAAAACCCAATAATTACGCTTATATGAAAATTTCTTAGCGTTGGGGTACATCTTTTCAAATTAATAAAAAACATAATTTTTTGATGAATAAAACTCAAGTCAATTGCAAATACTTTTATTCACTATAAATAAACTAGTTTATCAGAAAACTAGAGTTTAAAGCCCAATAATTGCGCATATATGAACATTTTTTAGTGTTTGGGTACATCTTTTCAAATTAATAAAAAAAATATTTTTTTGATGAATAAAACTTAAGTCAATTGCAAATACATTTATTCACTATAAATAAACTAGGTTATCAGAAAACTAGAGTATAAAACCCAATAATTACGCTAATATGAACATTTTTTAGCGTTGGTCTAAAACTAGAATTTAGAACTCAATTATTACGTTTATATTAACATTGTTCATTGATAGGGTACATCTTTTCAAATTAATAAAAACATAATTTGTTGACGAATAAAATTTTAGTCAATTGCAAATACACTTATCCACTATAAATAAACTAGGTTTTCAGAAAACTAGAGTTTAAAACCCAATAATTACGCTTATATGAAAATTTCTTAGCGTTGGGGTACATCTTTTCAAATTAATAAAAAACATAATTTTTTGATGAATAAAACTTTAATCAATTGCAAATACTTTTATTCACTCTAAATAAACTAGGTTATCAGAAAACTAGAGTTTAAAGCCCAATAATTGCGTAAATATGAAAATTTTTTAGTGTTAGGGTACATTTTTTCAAATTTATAAAAAACATAATTTTTTGATGAATAAAACTGAAGGCAATTGCAAATACTTTTATTCACTCTAAATAAAATAGGTTATCAGAAAACTAGAGTTGAAAGCCCAATAATTGCGCATATATGAACATTTTTTAGTGTTGGGGTACATCTTTTCAAATTAATAAAAAACATAATTTGTTGATGAATAAAACTTTTGTCAATTGCTAATACATTAGTCACCTATAGATAGATAAGTAGAAGGAATAACTATAATTTAGAACTCAATAATTACGTTTATATTAACATTGTTCATTGATAGGGTACATCTTTTCAAATTAATAAAAAACATAATTTTCTGATGAATAAAACTTAAGTCAATTGCAAATACTTTTATTCACTATAAATAAACTAGGTCATCAGAAAACTAGAGTTTAAACCCATTAAATACCCTTATATGAAAATTTCTTAGCGTTGGGGTACATCTTATCAAATAAATAAAAAACATAATTTGTTGATGAATACAATTTTGGTCAATTGCAAATACACTTATCAACTAAAATGAAACTAGGTTTTCAGAAAGCTAGAGTATAAAACCCAATAATTACGCTTATATGAACATTTTTTAGCGTTGGGGTAAAACTAGAATTTAGAACTCAATTATTACCTTTATATTAACATTGTTCATTGATAGGGTACATCTTTTCAAATTAATAAAAAACATAATTTTTTGATGAATAAAACTTTAATCAATTGCAAATACTTTTATTCACTATTAATAAACTAGTTTATCAGAAAACTAGAGTTTAAAGCCCAATTATTGCGCATATATGAACATTTTTTAGTGTTAGGGTACAGCATTTCAAATTAATAAAAAACATAATTTGTTGATGAATAAAATTTTAGTCAATTGCAAATACACTTATCCACTATAAATAAACGAGGTTTTCAGAAAACTAGAGTTTAAAACCCAATAATTACGCTTATATGAAAATTTCTTAGCGTTGGGGTACATCTTTTCAAATTAATAAAAAACATAATATTTGATGAATAAAACTCAAGTCTATTGCAAATACTTTTATTCACTATAAATAAACTAGTTTATCAGAAAACTAGAGTTTAAAGCCCAATAATTGCGCATATATGAACATTTTTTAGTGTTAGGGTACATCTTTTCAAATTAATAAAAAAAATATGTTTTTGATGAATAAAACTTAAGTCAATTGCAAATACATTTATTCACTATATATAAACTAGGTTATCAGAAAACTAGAGTATAAAACCCAATAATTACGCTAATATGAACATTTTTTAGCGTTGGTCTAAAACTAGAATTTAGAACTCAATTATTACGTTTATATTAACATTGTTCATTGATAGGGTACATCTTTTCAAATTAATAAAAACATAATTTGTTGACGAATAAAATTTTAGTCAATTGCAAATACACTTATCCACTATAAATAAACTAGGTTTTCAGAAAACTAGAGTTGAAAGCCCAATAATTGCGCATATATGAACATTTTTTAGTGTTGGGGTACATCTTTTCAAATTAATAAAAAACATAATTTGTTGATGAATAAAACTTTTGTCAATTGCTAATACATTAGTCACCTATAGATAGATAAGTAGAAGGAATAACTATAATTTAGAACTCAATAATTACGTTTATATTAACATTGTTCATTGATAGGGTACATCTTTTCAAATTAATAAAAAACATAATTTTCTGATGAATAAAACTTAAGTCAATTGCAAATACTTTTATTCACTATAAATAAACTAGGTTATCAGAAAACTAGAGTTTAAACCCATTAAATACCCTTATATGAAAATTTCTTAGCGTTGGGGTACATCTTTTCAAATAAATAAAAAACATAATTTGTTGATGAATACAATTTTGGTCAATTGCAAATACACTTGTCAACTAAAATGAAACTAGGTTTTCAGAAAGCTAGAGTATAAAACCCAATAATTACGCTTATATGAACATTTTTTAGCGTTGGGGTAAAACTTGAATTTAGAACTCAATTATTACCTTTATATTAACATTGTTCATTGATAGGGTACATCTTTTCAAATTAATAAAAAACATAATTTTTTAAAGAATAAAACTTTAATCAATTGCAAATACTTTTATTCACTATTAATTAACTAGTATATCAGAAAACTAGAGTTTAAAGCCCAATTATTGCGCATATATGAACATTTTTTAGTGTTAGGGTACAGCATTTCAAATTAATAAAAAACATAATTTGTTAATGAATAAAATTTTAGTCAATTGCAAATACTTTTATTCACTATAAATAAACTAGGTTATCAGAAAACTAGAGTTTAAACCCATTAAATACCCTTATATGAAAATTTCTTAGCGTTGGGGTACATCTTTTCAAATAAATAAAAAACATAATTTGTTGATGAATACAATTTTGGTCAATTGCAAATACTTTTATTCACTATAAATAAACTAGTTTATCAGAAAACTAGAGTTTAAAGCCCAATAATTGCGCATATATGAACATTTTTTAGTGTTAGGGTACATCTTTTCAAATTAATAAAAAACATAATTTGTTGATGAATAAAACTTTTGTCAATTGCTAATACATTAGTCACCTATAGATAGATAAGTAGAAGGAATAACTATAATTTAGAACTCAATAATTACGTTTATATTAACATTGTTCATTGATAGGGTACATCTTTTCAAATTAATAAAAAACATAATTTTCTGATGAATAAAACTAAAGTCAATTGCAAATACTTTTATTCACTATAAATAAACTAGGTTATCAGAAAACTAGAGTTTAAACCCATTAAATACCCTTATATGAAAATTTCTTAGCGTTGGGGTACATCTTTTCAAATAAATAAAAAACATAATTTGTTGATGAATACAATTTTGGTCAATTGCAAATACACTTATCAACTAAAATGAAACTAGGTTTTCAGAAAGCGAAGAGTATAAAACCCAATAATTACGCTTATATGAACATTTTTTAGCGTTGGGGTAAAACTAGAATTTAGAACTCAATTATTACCTTTATATTAACATTGTTCATTGATAGGGTACATCTTTTCAAATTAATAAAAAACATAATTTTTTGATGAATAAAACTTTAATCAATTGCAAATACTTTTATTCACTATTAATAAACTAGTTTATCAGAAAAGTAGAGTTTAAAGCCCAATTATTGCGCATATATGAACATTTTTTAGTGTTAGGGTACAGCATTTCAAATTAATAAAAAACATAATTTGTTGATGAATAAAATTTTAGTCAATTGCAAATACACTTATCCACTATAAATAAACGAGGTTTTCAGAAAACTAGAGTTTAAAACCCAATAATTACGCTTATATGAAAATTTCTTAGCGTTGGGGCACATCTTTTCAAATTAATAAAAAACATAATATTTGATGAATAAAACTCAAGTCAATTGAAAGTACTTTTATTCACTATAAATCAACTAGTTTATCAGAAAACTAGAGTTTAAAGCCCAATAATTGCGCATATATGAACATTTTTTAGTGTTAGGGTACATCTTTTCAAATTAATAAAAAAAATATGTTTTTGATGAATAAAACTTAAGTCAATTGCAAATACATTTATTCACTATAAATAAACTAGGTTATCAGAAAACTAGAGTATAAAACCCAATAATTACGCTAATATGAACATTTTTTAGCGTTGGTCTAAAACTAGAATTTAGAACTCAATTATTACGTTTATATTACATTGTTCATTGATAGGGTACATCTTTTCAAATTAATAAAAAACATAATTTTCTGATGAATAAAACTTAAGTCAATTGCAAATACTTTTATTCACTATAAATAAACTAGGTCATCAGAAAACTAGAGTTTAAACCCATTAAATACCCTTATATGAAAATTTCTTAGCGTTGGGGTACATCTTTTCAAATTAATAAAAAACATAATTTTTTGATGAATTAAACTTTAATCAATTGCAAATACTTTTATTCACTATTAATAAACTAGTTTATCAGAAAACTAGAGTTTAAAGCCCAATTATTGCGCATATATGAACATTTTTTAGTGTTAGGGTACAGCATTTCAAATTAATAAAAAACATAATTTGTTGATGAATAAAATTTTAGTCAATTGCAAATACACTTATCCACTATAAATAAACGAGGTTTTCAGAAAACTAGAGTCTATAACCCAATAATTACGCTTATATGAAAATTTCTTAGCGTTGGGGTACATCTTTTCAAATTAATAAAAAACATAATTTTTTGATGAATAAAACTTAAGTCAATTGCAAATACTTTTATTCACTATAAATAAACTAGGTTATCAGAAAACTAGAGTTTAAACCCAATAATTACCCTTATATGAAAATTTTTTAGCGTTGGGGTACATCTTTTCAAATAAATAAAAAACATAATTTGTTGATGAATACAATTTTATTCAATTGCAAATACACTTATCAACTAAAATGAAACTAGGTTTTCAGAAAACTAGAGTATAAAACCCAATAATTACGCTTATATTAACATTTTTTAGCGTTGGGGTAAAACTAGAATTTAGAACTCAATTATTACCTTTATATTAACATTGTTCATTGATAGGGTACATCTTTTCAAATTAATAAAAAACATAATTTGTTGATGAATAAGACTTAAGTCAATTGCTAATACATTAGTCACCTATATATAGATTAGTAGAAGGAATACTATAATTTAGAACTCAATTATTACGTTTATATTAACATTGTTCATTGATAGGGTACATCTTTTCTAATTAATAAAAAACATATCTTTTTGATGAATAAAACTTAAGTCAATTGCAAATAGTTTTATTCACTCTAAATAAACTAGGTTATCAGAAAACTAGAGTTTAATGCCCAATAATTGCGTATATATGAAAATTTTTTAGTGTTGGGGTACATCTTTTCAAATTAATAAAAAACATAATTTGTTGATGAATAAAACTTTTGTCAATTGCTAATACATTAGTCACCTATAGATAGATAAGTAGAAGGAATAACTATAATTTAGAACTCAATAATTACGTTTATATTAACATTGTTCATTGATAGGGTACATCTTTTCAAATTAATAAAAAACATAATTTTCTGATGAATAAAACTTAAGTCAATTGCAAATACTTTTATTCACTATAAATAAACTAGGTCATCAGAAAACTAGAGTTTAAACCCATTAAATACCCTTATATGAAAATTTCTTAGCGTTGGGGTACATCTTTTCAAATAAATAAAAAACATAATTTGTTGATGAATACAATTTTGGTCAATTGCAAATACACTTATCAACTAAAATGAAACTAGGTTTTCAGAAAGCGAAGAGTATAAAACCCAATAATTACGCTTATATTAACATTTTTTAGCGTTGGGGTAAAACTAGAATTTAGAACTCAATTATTACCTTTATATTAACATTGTTCATTGATAGGGTACATCTTTTCAAATTAATAAAAAACATAATTTTTTGATGAATAAAACTTTAATCAATTGCAAATACTTTTATTCACTATTAATAAACTAGTTTATCAGAAAAGTAGAGTTTAAAGCCCAATTATTGCGCATATATGAACATTTTTTAGTGTTAGGGTACAGCATTTCAAATTAATAAAAAACATAATTTGTTGATGAATAAAATTTTAGTCAATTGCAAATACACTTATCCACTATAAATAAACGAGGTTTTCAGAAAACTAGAGTTTAAAACCCAATAATTACGCTTATATGAAAATTTCTTAGCGTTGGGGTACATCTTTTCAAATTAATAAAAAACATAATATTTGATGAATAAAACTCAAGTCAATTGCAAATACTTTTATTCACTATAAATAAACTAGTTTATCAGAAAACTAGAGTTTAAAGCCCAATAATTGCGCATATTTGAACATTTTTTAGTGTTAGGGTACATCTTTTCAAATTAATAAAAAAAATATGTTTTTGATGAATAAAACTTAAGTCAATTGCAAATACATTTATTCACTATAAATAAACTAGGTTATCAGAAAACTAGAGTATAAAACCCAATAATTACGCTAATATGAACTTTTTTAGCGTTGGTCTAAAACTAGAATTTAGAACTCAATTATTACGTTTATATTAACATTGTTCATTGATAGGGTACATCTTTTCAAATTAATAAAAACATAATTTGTTGACGAATAAAATTTTAGTCAATTGCAAATACACTTATCCACTATAAATAAACTAGGTTTTCAGAAAACTAGAGTTGAAAGCCCAATAATTGCGCATATATGAACATTTTTTAGTGTTGGGGTACATCTTTTCAAATTAATAAAAAACATAATTTGTTGATGAATAAAACTTTTGTCAATTGCTAATACATTAGTCACCTATAGATAGATAAGTAGAAGGAATAACTATAATTTAGAACTCAATAATTACGTTTATATTAACATTGTTCATTGATAGGATACATCTTTTCAAATTAATAAAAAACATAATTTTCTGATGAATAAAACTTAAGTCAATTGCAAATACTTTTATTCACTATAAATAAACTAGGTTATCAGAAAACTAGAGTTTAAACCCATTAAATACCCTTATATGAAAATTTCTTAGCGTTGGGGTACATCTTTTCAAATAAATAAAAAACATAATTTGTTGATGAATACAATTTTGGTCAATTGCAAATACACTTATCAACTAAAATGAAACTAGGTTTTCAGAAAGCGAAGAGTATAAAACCCAATAATTACGCTTATATTAACATTTTTTAGCGTTGGGGTAAAACTAGAATTTAGAACTCAATTATTACCTTTATATTAACATTGTTCATTGATAGGGTACATCTTTTCAAATTAATAAAAAACATAATTTTTTGATGAATAAAACTTTAATCAATTGCAAATACTTTTATTCACTATTAATAAACTAGTTTATCAGAAAACTAGAGTTTAAAGCCCAATTATTGCGCATATATGAACATTTTTTAGTGTTAGGGTACAGCATTTCAAATTAATAAAAAACATAATTTGTTGATGAATAAAATTTTAGTCAATTGCAAATACACTTATCCACTATAAATAAACGAGGTTTTCAGAAAACTAGAGTTTAAAACCCAATAATTACGCTTATATGAAAATTTCTTAGCGTTGGGGTACATCTTTTCAAATTAATAAAAAACATAATATTTGATGAATAAAACTCAAGTCAATTGCAAATACTTTTATTCACTATAAATAAACTAGTTTATCAGAAAACTAGAGTTTAAAGCCCAATAATTGCGCATATATGAACATTTTTTAGTGTTAGGGTACATCTTTTCAAATTAATAAAAAAAATATGTTTTTGATGAATAAAACTTAAGTCAATTGCAAATACATTTATTCACTATAAATAAACTAGGTTATCAGAAAACTAGAGTATAAAACCCAATAATTACGCTAATATGAACATTTTTTAGCGTTGGTCTAAAACTAGAATTTAGAACTCAATTATTACGTTTATATTACATTGTTCATTGATAGGGTACATCTTTTCAAATTAATAAAAAACATAATTTTCTGATGAATAAAACTTAAGTCAATTGCAAATACTTTTATTCACTATAAATAAACTAGGTTATCAGAAAACTAGAGTTTAAACCCATTAAATACCCTTATATGAAAATTTCTTAGCGTTGGGGTACATCTTTTCAAATAAATAAAAAACATAATTTGTTGATGAATACAATTTTGGTCAATTGCAAATACTTTTATTCACTATAAATAAACTAGTTTATCAGAAAACTAGAGTTTAAAGCCCAATAATTGCGCATATATGAACATTTTTTAGTGTTAGGGTACATCTTTTCAAATTAATAAAAAACATAATTTGTTGATGAATAAAACTTTTGTCAATTGCTAATACATTAGTCACCTATAGATAGATAAGTAGAAGGAATAACTATAATTTAGAACTCAATAATTACGTTTATATTAACATTGTTCATTGATAGGGTACATCTTTTCAAATTAATAAAAAACATAATTTTCTGATGAATAAAACTAAAGTCAATTGCAAATACTTTTATTCACTATAAATAAACTAGGTTATCAGAAAACTAGAGTTTAAACCCATTAAATACCCTTATATGAAAATTTCTTAGCGTTGGGGTACATCTTTTCAAATAAATAAAAAACATAATTTGTTGATGAATACAATTTTGGTCAATTGCAAATACTTTTATTCACTATAAATAAACTAGTTTATCAGAAAACTAGAGTTTAAAGCCCAATAATTGCGCATATATGAACATTTTTTAGTGTTAGGGTACATCTTTTCAAATTAATAAAAAACATAATTTGTTGATGAATAAAACTTTTGTCAATTGCTAATACATTAGTCACCTATAGATAGATAAGTAGAAGGAATAACTATAATTTAGAACTCAATAATTACGTTTATATTAACATTGTTCATTGATAGGGTACATCTTTTCAAATTAATAAAAAACATAATTTTCTGATGAATAAAACTAAAGTCAATTGCAAATACTTTTATTCACTATAAATAAACTAGGTTATCAGAAAACTAGAGTTTAAACCCATTAAATACCCTTATATGAAAATTTCTTAGCGTTGGGGTACATCTTTTCAAATAAATAAAAAACATAATTTGTTGATGAATACAATTTTGGTCAATTGCAAATACACTTATCAACTAAAATGAAACTAGGTTTTCAGAAAGCGAAGAGTATAAAACCCAATAATTACGCTTATATGAACATTTTTTAGCGTTGGGGTAAAACTAGAATTTAGAACTCAATTATTACCTTTATATTAACATTGTTCATTGATAGGGTACATCTTTTCAAATTAATAAAAAACATAATTTTTTGATGAATAAAACTTTAATCAATTGCAAATACTTTTATTCACTATTAATAAACTAGTTTATCAGAAAAGTAGAGTTTAAAGCCCAATTATTGCGCATATATGAACATTTTTTAGTGTTAGGGTACAGCATTTCAAATTAATAAAAAACATAATTTGTTGATGAATAAAATTTTAGTCAATTGCAAATACACTTATCCACTATAAATAAACGAGGTTTTCAGAAAACTAGAGTTTAAAACCCAATAATTACGCTTATATGAAAATTTCTTAGCGTTGGGGCACATCTTTTCAAATTAATAAAAAACATAATATTTGATGAATAAAACTCAAGTCAATTGAAAGTACTTTTATTCACTATAAATCAACTAGTTTATCAGAAAACTAGAGTTTAAAGCCCAATAATTGCGCATATATGAACATTTTTTAGTGTTAGGGTACATCTTTTCAAATTAATAAAAAACATAATTTGTTGATGAATAAAACTTTTGTCAATTGCTAATACATTAGTCACCTATAGATAGATAAGTAGAAGGAATAACTATAATTTAGAACTCAATAATTACGTTTATATTAACATTGTTCATTGATAGGGTACATCTTTTCAAATTAATAAAAAACATAATTTTCTGATGAATAAAACTAAAGTCAATTGCAAATACTTTTATTCACTATAAATAAACTAGGTTATCAGAAAACTAGAGTTTAAACCCATTAAATACCCTTATATGAAAATTTCTTAGCGTTGGGGTACATCTTTTCAAATAAATAAAAAACATAATTTGTTGATGAATACAATTTTGGTCAATTGCAAATACACTTATCAACTAAAATGAAACTAGGTTTTCAGAAAGCGAAGAGTATAAAACCCAATAATTACGCTTATATGAACATTTTTTAGCGTTGGGGTAAAACTAGAATTTAGAACTCAATTATTACCTTTATATTAACATTGTTCATTGATAGGGTACATCTTTTCAAATTAATAAAAAACATAATTTTTTGATGAATAAAACTTTAATCAATTGCAAATACTTTTATTCACTATTAATAAACTAGTTTATCAGAAAAGTAGAGTTTAAAGCCCAATTATTGCGCATATATGAACATTTTTTAGTGTTAGGGTACAGCATTTCAAATTAATAAAAAACATAATTTGTTGATGAATAAAATTTTAGTCAATTGCAAATACACTTATCCACTATAAATAAACGAGGTTTTCAGAAAACTAGAGTTTAAAACCCAATAATTACGCTTATATGAAAATTTCTTAGCGTTGGGGTACATCTTTTCAAATTAATAAAAAACATAATATTTGATGAATAAAACTCAAGTCAATTGCAAATACACTTATCCACTATAAATAAACGAGGTTTTCAGAAAACTAGAGTTTAAAACCCAATAATTACGCTTATATGAAAATTTCTTAGCGTTGGGGTACATCTTTTCAAATTAATAAAAAACATAATATTTGATGAATAAAACTCAAGTCAATTGCAAATACTTTTATTCACTATAAATAAACTAGTTTATCAGAAAACTAGAGTTTAAAGCCCAATAATTGCGCATATTTGAACATTTTTTAGTGTTAGGGTACATCTTTTCAAATTAATAAAAAAAATATGTTTTTGATGAATAAAACTTAAGTCAATTGCAAATACATTTATTCACTATAAATAAACTAGGTTATCAGAAAACTAGAGTATAAAACCCAATAATTACGCTAATATGAACTTTTTAAGCGTTGGTCTAAAACTAGAATTTAGAACTCAATTATTACGTTTATATTAACATTGTTCATTGATAGGGTACATCTTTTCAAATTAATAAAAACATAATTTGTTGACGAATAAAATTTTAGTCAATTGCAAATACACTTATCCACTATAAATAAACTAGGTTTTCAGAAAACTAGAGTTGAAAGCCCAATAATTGCGCATATATGAACATTTTTTAGTGTTGGGGTACATCTTTTCAAATTAATAAAAAACATAATTTGTTGATGAATAAAACTTTTGTCAATTGCTAATACATTAGTCACCTATAGATAGATAAGTAGAAGGAATAACTATAATTTAGAACTCAATAATTACGTTTATATTAACATTGTTCATTGATAGGGTACATCTTTTCAAATTAATAAAAAACATAATTTTCTGATGAATAAAACTTAAGTCAATTGCAAATACTTTTATTCACTATAAATAAACTAGGTTATCAGAAAACTAGAGTTTAAACCCATTAAATACCCTTATATGAAAATTTCTTAGCGTTGGGGTACATCTTTTCAAATAAATAAAAAACATAATTTGTTGATGAATACAATTTTGGTCAATTGCAAATACACTTATCAACTAAAATGAAACTAGGTTTTCAGAAAGCGAAGAGTATAAAACCCAATAATTACGCTTATATTAACATTTTTTAGCGTTGGGGTAAAACTAGAATTTAGAACTCAATTATTACCTTTATATTAACATTGTTCATTGATAGGGTACATCTTTTCAAATTAATAAAAAACATAATTTTTTGATGAATAAAACTTTAATCAATTGCAAATACTTTTATTCACTATTAATAAACTAGTTTATCAGAAAACTAGAGTTTAAAGCCCAATTATTGCGCATATATGAACATTTTTTAGTGTTAGGGTACAGCATTTCAAATTAATAAAAAACATAATTTGTTGATGAATAAAATTTTAGTCAATTGCAAATACACTTATCCACTATAAATAAACGAGGTTTTCAGAAAACTAGAGTTTAAAACCCAATAATTACGCTTATATGAAAATTTCTTAGCGTTGGGGTACATCTTTTCAAATTAATAAAAAACATAATATTTGATGAATAAAACTCAAGTCAATTGCAAATACTTTTATTCACTATAAATAAACTAGTTTATCAGAAAACTAGAGTTTAAAGCCCAATAATTGCGCATATATGAACATTTTTTAGTGTTAGGGTACATCTTTTCAAATTAATAAAAAAAATATGTTTTTGATGAATAAAACTTAAGTCAATTGCAAATACATTTATTCACTATAAATAAACTAGGTTATCAGAAAACTAGAGTATAAAACCCAATAATTACGCTAATATGAACATTTTTTAGCGTTGGTCTAAAACTAGAATTTAGAACTCAATTATTACGTTTATATTACATTGTTCATTGATAGGGTACATCTTTTCAAATTAATAAAAAACATAATTTTTTAAAGAATAAAACTTTAATCAATTGCAAATACTTTTATTCACTATTAATTAACTAGTTTATCAGAAAACTAGAGTTTAAAGCCCAATTATTGCGCATATATGAACATTTTTTAGTGTTAGGGTACAGCATTTCAAATTAATAAAAAACATAATTTGTTGATAAATACAATTTTGGTCAATTGCAAATACACTTATCAACTAAAATGAAACTAGGTTTTCAGAAAGCTAGAGTATGAAACCCAATAATTACGCTTATATGAACATTTTTTAGCGTTGGGGTAAAACTAGAATTTAGAACTCAATTATTACCTTTATATTAACATTGTTCATTGATAGGGTACATCTTTTCAAATTAATAAAAAACATAATTTTTTGATGAATAAAACTTTAATCAATTGCAAATACTTTTATTCACTATTAATAAACTAGTTTATCAGAAAAGTAGAGTTTAAAGCCCAATTATTGCGCATATATGAACATTTTCTAGTGTTAGGGTACAGCATTTCAAATTAATAAAAAACATAATTTGTTGATGAATAAAATTTTAGTCAATTGCAAATACACTTATCCACTATAAATAAACGAGGTTTTCAGAAAACTAGAGTTTAAAACCCAATAATTACGCTTATATGAAAATTTCTTAGCGTTGGGGTACATCTTTTCAAATTAATAAAAAACATAATATTTGATGAATAAAACTCAAGTCAATTGAAAATACTTTTATTCACTATAAATCAACTAGTTTATCAGAAAACTAGAGTTTAAAGCCCAATAATTGCGCATATATGAACATTTTTTAGTGTTAGGGTACATCTTTTCAAATTAATAAAAAAAATATGTTTTTGATAAATAAAACTTAAGTCAATTGCAAATACATTTATTCACTATAAATAAACTAGGTTATCAGAAAACTAGAGTATAAAACCCAATAATTACGCTAATATGAACATTTTTTAGCGTTGGTCTAAAACTAGAATTTAGAACTCAATTATTACGTTTATATGAACATTGTTCATTGATAGGGTACATCTTTTCAAATTAATAAAAAACATAATTTTCTGATGAATAAAACTTAAGTCAATTGCAAATACTTTTATTCACTATAAATAAACTAGGTTATCAGAAAACTAGAGTTTAAACCCATTAAATACCCTTATATGAAAATTTCTTAGCGTTGGGGTACATCTTTTCAAATAAATAAAAAACATAATTTGTTGATGAATACAATTTTGGTCAATTGCAAATACACTTGTCAACTAAAATGAAACTAGGTTTTCAGAAAGCTAGAGTATAAAACCCAATAATTACGCTTATATGAACATTTTTTAGCGTTGGGGTAAAACTTGAATTTAGAACTCAATTATTACCTTTATATTAACATTGTTCATTGATAGGGTACATCTTTTCAAATTAATAAAAAACATAATTTTTTAAAGAATAAAACTTTAATCAATTGCAAATACTTTTATTCACTATTAATTAACTAGTTTATCAGAAAACTAGAGTTTAAAGCCCAATTATTGCGCATATATGAACATTTTTTAGTGTTAGGGTACAGCATTTCAAATTAATAAAAAACATAATTTGTTGATGAATAAAATTTTAGTCAATTGCAAATACTTTTATTCACTATAAATAAACTAGGTTATCAGAAAACTAGAGTTTAAACCCATTAAATACCCTTATATGAAAATTTCTTAGCGTTGGGGTACATCTTTTCAAATAAATAAAAAACATAATTTGTTGATGAATACAATTTTGGTCAATTGCAAATACACTTATCAACTAAAATGAAACTAGGTTTTCAGAAAGCTAGAGTATAAAACCCAATAATTACGCTTATATGAACATTTTTTAGCGTTGGGGTAAAACTAGAATTTAGAACTCAATTATTACCTTTATATTAACATTGTTCATTGATAGGGTACATCTTTTCAAATTAATAAAAAACATAATTTTTTGATGAATAAAACTTTAATCAATTGCAAATACTTTTATTCACTATTAATAAACTAGTTTATCAGAAAAGTAGAGTTTAAAGCCCAATTATTGCGCATATATGAACATTTTTTAGTGTTAGGGTACAGCATTTCAAATTAATAAAAAACATAATTTGTTGATGAATAAAATTTTAGTCAATTGCAAATACACTTATCCACTATAAATAAACGAGGTTTTCAGAAAACTAGAGTTTAAAACCCAATAATTACGCTTATATGAACATTTTTTAGCGTTGGGGTAAAACTTGAATTTAGAACTCAATTATTACCTTTATATTAACATTGTTCATTGATAGGGTACATCTTTTCAAATTAATAAAAAACATAATATTTGATGAATAAAACTCAAGTCAATTGAAAATACTTTTATTCACTATAAATCAACTAGTTTATCAGAAAACTAGAGTTTAAAGCCCAATAATTGCGCATATATGAACATTTTTTAGTGTTAGGGTACATCTTTTCAAATTAATAAAAAAAATATGTTTTTGATGATTAAAACTTAAGTCAATTGCAAATACATTTATTCACTATAAATAAACTAGGTTATCAGAAAACTAGAGTATAAAACCCAATAATTACGCTAATAATAACATTTTTTAGCGTTGGTCTAAAACTAGAATTTAGAACTCAATTATTACGTTTATATTACATTGTTCATTGATAGGGTACATCTTTTCAAATTAATAAAAAACATAATTTTCTGATGAATAAAACTTAAGTCAATTGCAAATACTTTTATTCACTATAAATAAACTAGGTTATCAGAAAACTAGAGTTTAAACCCATTAAATACCCTTATATGAAAATTTCTTAGCGTTGGGGTACATCTTTTCAAATAAATAAAAAACATAATTTGTTGATGAATACAATTTTGGTCAATTGCAAATACACTTGTCAACTAAAATGAAACTAGGTTTTCAGAAAGCTAGAGTATAAAACCCAATAATTACGCTTATATGAACATTTTTTAGCGTTGGGGTAAAACTTGAATTTAGAACTCAATTATTACCTTTATATTAACATTGTTCATTGATAGGGTACATCTTTTCAAATTAATAAAAAACATAATTTTTTAAAGAATAAAACTTTAATCAATTGCAAATACTTTTATTCACTATTAATTAACTAGTTTATCAGAAAACTAGAGTTTAAAGCCCAATTATTGCGCATATATGAACATTTTTTAGTGTTAGGGTACAGCATTTCAAATTAATAAAAAACATAATTTGTTGATGAATAAAATTTTAGTCAATTGCAAATACTTTTATTCACTATAAATAAACTAGGTTATCAGAAAACTAGAGTTTAAACCCATTAAATACCCTTATATGAAAATTTCTTAGCGTTGGGGTACATCTTTTCAAATAAATAAAAAACATAATTTGTTGATGAATAAAACTTTTGTCAATTGCTAATACATTAGTCACCTATAGATAGATAAGTAGAAGGAATAACTATAATTTAGAACTCAATAATTACGTTTATATTAACATTGTTCATTGATAGGGTACATCTTTTCAAATTAATAAAAAACATAATTTTCTGATGAATAAAACTTAAGTCAATTGCAAATACTTTTATTCACTATAAATAAACTAGGTTATCAGAAAACTAGAGTTTAAACCCATTAAATACCCTTATATGAAAATTTCATAGCGTTGGGGTACATCTTTTCAAATAAATAAAAAACATAATTTGTTGATGAATACAATTTTGGTCAATTGCAAATACACTTATCAACTAAAATGAAACTAGGTTTTCAGAAAGCTAGAGTATAAAACCCAATAATTACGCTTATATGAACATTTTTTAGCGTTGGGGTAAAACTAGAATTTAGAACTCAATTATTACCTTTATATTAACATTGTTCATTGATAGGGTACATCTTTTCAAATTAATAAAAAACATAATTTTTTGATGAATAAAACTTTAATCAATTGCAAATACTTTTATTCACTATAAATAAACTAGTTTATCAGAAAAGTAGAGTTTAAAGCCCAATTATTGCGCATATATGAACATTTTTTAGTGTTATGGTACAGCATTTCAAATTAATAAAAAACATAATTTGTTGATGAATAAAATTTTAGTCAATTGCAAATACACTTATCCACTATAAATAAACGAGGTTTTCAGAAAACTAGAGTTTAAAACCCAATAATTACGCTTATATGAAAATTTCTTAGCGTTGGGGTACATCTTTTCAAATTAATAAAAAACATAATTTTTTGATGAATAAAACTCAAGTCAATTGCAAATACTTTTATTCACTATAAATAAACTAGTTTATCAGAAAACTAGAGTTTAAAGCCCAATAATTGCGCATATATGAACATTTTTTAGTGTTAGGGTACATCTTTTCAAATTAATAAAAAAAATATGTTTTTGATGAATAAAACTTAAGTCAATTGCAAATACATTTATTCACTATAAATAAACTAGTTTATCAGAAAACTAGAGTTTAAAGCCCAATAATTGCGCATATATGAACATTTTTTAGTGTTAGGGTACATCTTTTCAAATTAAAAAAAAACATAATTTGTTGATGAATAAAACTTTAGTCAATTGCAAATACACTTATCAACTATAATGAAACTAGGTTTTCAGAAAACTAGAGTATAAAACCAAATAATTACGCTTATATGAACATTTTTTAGCGTTGGGGTAAAACTAGAATTTAGAACTCAATAATTACGTTTATATTGACATTGTTCATTGATAGGGTACATCTTTTCAAATTATTAAAAACATAATTTGTTGACGAATAAAATTTTAGTCAATTGCAAATACACTTATCCACTATAAATAAACTAGGTTTTCAGAAAACTAGAGTTGAAAGCCCAATAATTGCGCATATATGAACATTTTTTAGTGTTGGGGTACATCTTTTCAAATTAATAAAAAACATAATTTGTTGATGAATAAAACTTTTGTCAATTGCTAATACATTAGTCACCTATAGATAGATAAGTAGAAGGAATAACTATAATTTAGAACTCAATAATTACGTTTATATTAACATTGTTCATTGATAGGGTACATCTTTTCAAATTAATAAAAAACATAATTTTCTGATGAATAAAACTTAAGTCAATTGCAAATACTTTTATTCACTATAAATAAACTAGGTTATCAGAAAACTAGAGTTTAAACCCATTAAATACCCTTATATGAAAATTTCTTAGCGTTGGGGTACATCTTTTCAAATAAATAAAAAACATAATTTGTTGATGAATACAATTTTGGTCAATTGCAAATACACTTGTCAACTAAAATGAAACTAGGTTTTCAGAAAGCTAGAGTATAAAACCCAATAATTACGCTTATATGAACATTTTTTAGCGTTGGGGTAAAACTTGAATTTAGAACTCAATTATTACCTTTATATTAACATTGTTCATTGATAGGGTACATCTTTTCAAATTAATATAAAACATAATTTTTTAAAGAATAAAACTTTAATCAATTGCAAATACTTTTATTCACTATTAATTAACTAGTTTATCAGAAAACTAGAGTTTAAAGCCCAATTATTGCGCATATATGAACATTTTTTAGTGTTAGGGTACAGCATTTCAAATTAATAAAAAACATAATTTGTTGATGAATAAAATTTTAGTCAATTGCAAATACTTTTATTCACTATAAATAAACTAGGTTATCAGAAAACTAGAGTTTAAACCCATTAAATACCCTTATATGAAAATTTCTTAGCGTTGGGGTACATCTTTTCAAATAAATAAAAAACATAATTTGTTGATGAATACAATTTTGGTCAATTGCAAATACACTTATCAACTAAAATGAAACTAGGTTTTCAGAAAGCTAGAGTATAAAACCCAATAATTACGCTTATATGAATATTTTTTAGCGTTGGGGTAAAACTAGAATTTAGAACTCAATTATTACCTTTATATTAACATTGTTCATTGATAGGGTACATCTTTTCAAATTAATAAAAAACATAATTTTTTGATGAATAAAACTTTAATCAATTGCAAATACTTTTATTCACTATTAATAAACTAGTTTATCAGAAAAGTAGATTTTAAAACCCAATAATTACGCTTATATGAAAATTTCTTAGCGTTGGGGTACATCTTTTCAAATTAATAAAAAACATAATTTTTTGATGAATAAAACTCAAGTCAATTGCAAATACTTTTATTCACTATAAATAAACTAGTTTATCAGAAAACTAGAGTTTAAAGCCCAATAATTGCTCATATATGAACATTTTTTAGTGTTAGGGTACATCTTTTCAAATTAATAAAAAAAATATTTTTTTGATGAATAAAACTTAAGTCAATTGCAAATACATTTATTCACTATAAATAAACTAGGTTATCAGAAAACTAGAGTATAAAACCCAATAATTACGCTAATATGAACATTTTTTAGCGTTGGTCTAAAACTAGAATTTAGAACTCAATTATTACGTTTATATTAACATTGTTCATTGATAGGATACATCTTTTCAAATTAATAAAAACATAATTTGTTGACGAATAAAATTTTAGTCAATTGCAAATACACTTATCCACTATAAATAAACTAGGTTTTCAGAAAACTAGAGTTTAAAACCCAATAATTACGCTTATATGAAAATTTCTTAGCGTTGGGGTACATCTTTTCAAATTAATAAAAAACATATTTTTTTGATGAATAAAACTTTAGTCAATTGCTAATACATTAGTCACCTATAGATAGATTAGTAGAAGGAATAACTATAATTTAGAACTCAATAATTACGTTTATATTAACATTGTTCATTGATAGGGTATATCTTTTCAAATTAATAAAAAACATAATTTTCTGATGAATAAAACTTAAGTCAATTGCAAATACTTTTATTCACTATTAATAAACTAGTTTATCAGAAAACTAGAGTTTAAAGCCCAATAATTACGCTAATATGAACATTTTTTAGCGTTGGTCTAAAACTAGAATTTAGAACTCAATTATTACGTTTATATTAACATTGTTCATTGATAGGGTACATCTTTTCAAATTAATAAGAAAACATAATTTTCTGATGAATAAAACTTAAGTCAATTGCAAATACTTTTATTCACTATAAATAAACTAGGTTATCAGAAAACTAGAGTTTAAACCCAATAAATACCCTTATATGAAAATTTCTTAGCGTTGGGGTACATCTTTTCAAATAAATAAAAAACATAATTTGTTGATGAATACAATTTTGGTCAATTGCAAATACACTTATCAACTAAAATGAAACTAGGTTTTCAGAAAGCTAGAGTATAAAACCCAATAATTACGCTTATATGAACATTTTTTAGCGTTGGGGTAAAACTAGAATTTAGAACTCAATTATTACCTTTATATTAACATTGTTCATTGATAGGGTACATCATTTCAAATTAATAAAAAACATAATTTTTTGATGAATAAAACTTTAATCAATTGCAAATACTTTTATTCACTATTAATAAACTAGTTTATCAGAAAACTAGAGTTTAAAGCCCAATTATTGCGCATATATGAACATTTTTTAGTGTTAGGGTACAGCATTTCAAATTAATAAAAAACATAATTTGTTGATGAATAAAATTTTAGTCAATTGCAAATACACTTATCCACTATAAATAAACGAGGTTTTCAGAAAACTAGAGTTTAAAACCCAATAATTACGCTTATATGAAAATTTCTTAGCGTTGGGGTAAAACTAGAATTTAGAACTCAATTATTACCTTTATATTAACATTGTTCATTGATAGGGTACATCTTTTCTAATTAATAAAAAACATAACTTTTTGATGAATAAAACTTAAGTCAATTGCAAATACTTTTATTCACTCTAAATAAAATAGGTTATCAGAAAACTAGAGTTGAAAGCCCAATAATTGCGCATATATGAACATTTTTTAGTGTTGGGGTACATCTTTTCAAATTAATAAAAAACATAATTTGTTGATGAATAAAACTTTAGTCAATTGCTAATACATTAGTCACCTATAGATAGATTAGTAGAAGGAATAACTATAATTTAGAACTCAATAATTACGTTTATATTAACATTGTTCATTGATAGGGTACATATTTTCAAATTAATAAAAAACATAATTTTTTGATGAATAAAACTTAAGTCAATTGCAAATACTTTTATTCACTATAAATAAACTAGGTTATCAGAAAACTAGAGTTTAAACCCAATAAATACCCTTATATGAAAATTTCTTAGCGTTGGGGTACATCTTTTCAAATAAATAAAAAACATAATTTGTTGATGAATACAATTTTGGTCAATTGCAAATACACTTATCAACTAAAATGAAACTAGGTTTTCAGAAAGCTAGAGTATAAAACCCAATAATTACGCTTATATGAACATTTTTTAGCGTTGGGGTAAAACTAGAATTTAGAACTCAATTATTACCTTTATATTAACATTGTTCATTGATAGGGTACATCTTTTCAAATAAATAAAAAACATAATTTGTTGATGAATACAATTTTGGTCAATTGCAAATACACTTATCAACTAAAATGAAACTAGGTTTTCAGAAAGCTAGAGTATAAAACCCAATAATTACGCTTATATGAATATTTTTTAGCGTTGGGGTAAAACTAGAATTTAGAACTCAATTATTACCTTTATATTAACATTGTTCATTGATAGGGTACATCTTTTCAAATTAATAAAAAACATAATTTTTTGATGAATAAAACTTTAATCAATTGCAAATACTTTTATTCACTATTAATAAACTAGTTTATCAGAAAAGTAGATTTTAAAACCCAATAATTACGCTTATATGAAAATTTCTTAGCGTTGGGGTACATCTTTTCAAATTAATAAAAAACATAATTTTTTGATGAATAAAACTCAAGTCAATTGCAAATACTTTTATTCACTATAAATAAACTAGTTTATCAGAAAACTAGAGTTTAAAGCCCAATAATTGCGCATATATGAACATTTTTTAGTGTTAGGGTACATCTTTTCAAATTAATAAAAAAAATATTTTTTTGATGAATAAAACTTAAGTCAATTGCAAATACATTTATTCACTATAAATAAACTAGGTTATCAGAAAACTAGAGTATAAAACCCAATAATTACGCTAATATGAACATTTTTTAGCGTTGGTCTAAAACTAGAATTTAGAACTCAATTATTACGTTTATATTAACATTGTTCATTGATAGGATACATCTTTTCAAATTAATAAAAACATAATTTGTTGACGAATAAAATTTTAGTCAATTGCAAATACACTTATCCACTATAAATAAACTAGGTTTTCAGAAAACTAGAGTTTAAAACCCAATAATTACGCTTATATGAAAATTTCTTAGCGTTGGGGTACATCTTTTCAAATTAATAAAAAACATATTTTTTTGATGAATAAAACTTTAGTCAATTGCTAATACATTAGTCACCTATAGATAGATTAGTAGAAGGAATAACTATAATTTAGAACTCAATAATTACGTTTATATTAACATTGTTCATTGATAGGGTATATCTTTTCAAATTAATAAAAAACATAATTTTCTGATGAATAAAACTTAAGTCAATTGCAAATACTTTTATTCACTATTAATAAACTAGTTTATCAGAAAACTAGAGTTTAAAGCCCAATAATTACGCTAATATGAACATTTTTTAGCCTTGGTCTAAAACTAGAATTTAGAACTCAATTATTACGTTTATATTAACATTGTTCATTGATAGGGTACATCTTTTCAAATTAATAAGAAACATAATTTTCTGATGAATAAAACTTAAGTCAATTGCAAATACTTTTATTCACTATAAATAAACTAGGTTATCAGAAAACTAGAGTTTAAACCCAATAAATACCCTTATATGAAAATTTCTTAGCGTTGGGGTACATCTTTTCAAATAAATAAAAAACATAATTTGTTGATGAATACAATTTTGGTCAATTGCAAATACACTTATCAACTAAAATGAAACTAGGTTTTCAGAAAGCTAGAGTATAAAACCCAATAATTACGCTTATATGAACATTTTTTAGCGTTGGGGTAAAACTAGAATTTAGAACTCAATTATTACCTTTATATTAACATTGTTCATTGATAGGGTACATCTTTTCAAATTAATAAAAAACATAATTTTTTGATGAATAAAACTTTAATCAATTGCAAATACTTTTATTCACTATTAATAAACTAGTTTATCAGAAAACTAGAGTTTAAAGCCCAATTATTGCGCATATATGAACATTTTTTAGTGTTAGGGTACAGCATTTCAAATTAATAAAAAACATAATTTGTTGATGAATAAAATTTTAGTCAATTGCAAATACACTTATCCACTATAAATAAACGAGGTTTTCAGAAAACTAGAGTTTAAAACCCAATAATTACGCTTATATGAAAATTTCTTAGCGTTGGGGTAAAACTAGAATTTAGAACTCAATTATTACCTTTATATTAACATTGTTCATTGATAGGGTACATCTTTTCTAATTAATAAAAAACATAACTTTTTGATGAATAAAACTTAAGTCAATTGCAAATACTTTTATTCACTCTAAATAAAATAGGTTATCAGAAAACTAGAGTTGAAAGCCCAATAATTGCGCATATATGAACATTTTTTAGTGTTGGGGTACATCTTTTCAAATTAATAAAAAACATAATTTGTTGATGAATAAAACTTTAGTCAATTGCTAATACATTAGTCACCTATAGATAGATTAGTAGAAGGAATAACTATAATTTAGAACTCAATAATTACGTTTATATTAACATTGTTCATTGATAGGGTACATATTTTCAAATTAATAAAAAACATAATTTTTTGATGAATAAAACTTAAGTCAATTGCAAATACTTTTATTCACTATAAATAAACTAGGTTATCAGAAAACTAGAGTTTAAACCCAATAAATACCCTTATATGAAAATTTCTTAGCGTTGGGGTACATCTTTTCAAATAAATAAAAAACATAATTTGTTGATGAATACAATTTTGGTCAATTGCAAATACACTTATCAACTAAAATGAAACTAGGTTTTCAGAAAGCTAGAGTATAAAACCCAATAATTACGCTTATATGAACATTTTTTAGCGTTGGGGTAAAACTAGAATTTAGAACTCAATTATTACCTTTATATTAACATTGTTCATTGATAGGGTACATCTTTTCAAATTAATAAAAAACATAATTTTTTGATGAATAAAACTTTAATCAATTGCAAATACTTTTATTCACTATTAATAAACTAGTTTATCAGAAAACTAGAGTTTAAAGCCCAATTATTGCGCATATATGAACATTTTTTAGTGTTAGGGTACAGCATTTCAAATTAATAAAAAACATAATTTGTTGATGAATAAAATTTTAGTCAATTGCAAATACACTTATCCACTATAAATAAACGAGGTTTTCAGAAAACTAGAGTTTAAAACCCAATAATTACGCTTATATGAAAATTTCTTAGCGTTGGGGTACATCTTTTCAAATTAATAAAAAACATAATTTTTTGATGAATAAAACTTAAGTCAATTGCAAATACTTTTATTCACTATAAATAAACTAGGTTATCAGAAAACTAGAGTTTAAACCCAATAATTACCCTTATATGAAAATTTTTTAGCGTTGGGGTACATCTTTTCAAATAAATAAAAAACATAATTTGTTGATGAATACAATTTTATTCAATTGCAAATACACTTATCAACTAAAATGAAACTAGGTTTTCAGAAAACTAGAGTATAAAACCCAATAATTACGCTTATATTAACATTTTTTAGCGTTGGGGTAAAACTAGAATTTAGAACTCAATTATTACCTTTATATTAACATTGTTCATTGATAGGGTACATCTTTTCAAATTAATAAAAAACATAATTTGTTGATGAATAAGACTTAAGTCAATTGCTAATACATTAGTCACCTATAGATAGATTAGTAGAAGGAATACTATAATTTAGAACTCAATTATTACGTTTATATTAACATTGTTCATTGATAGGGTACATCTTTTCAAATTAATAAAAAACATAATTTTTTGATGAATAAAACTTAAGTCAATTGCAAATACTTTTATTCACTATTAATAAACTAGTTTATCAGAAAACTAGAGTTTAAAGCCCAATTATTGCGCATATATGAACATTTTTTAGTGTTAGGGTACAGCATTTCAAATTAATAAAAAACATAATTTTTTGATGAATAAAACTGAAGGCAATTGCAAATACTTTTATTCACTCTAAATAAAATAGGTTATAAGAAAACTAGAGTTGAAAGCCCAATAATTGCGCATATATGAACATTTTTTAGTGTTGGGGTACATCTTTTCAAATTAATAAAAAACATAATTTGTTGATGAATAAAACTTTTGTCAATTGCTAATACATTAGTCACCTATAGATAGATAAGTAGAAGGAATAACTATAATTTAGAACTCAATAATTACGTTTATATTAACATTGTTCATTGATAGAGTACATCTTTTCAAATAAATAAAAAACATAATTTGTTGATGAATACAATTTTGGTCAATTGCAAATACACTTATCAACTAAAATGAAACTAGGTTTTCAGAAAGCTAGAGTATAAAACCCAATAATTACGCTTATATGAACATTTTTTAGCGTTGGGGTAAAACTAGAATTTAGAACTCAATTATTACCTTTATATTAACATTGTTCATTGATAGGGTACATCTTTTCAAATTAATAAAAACATAATTTGTTGACGAATAAAATTTTAGTCAATTGCAAATACACTTATCCACTATAAATAAACTAGGTTTTCAGAAAACTAGAGTTTAAAACCCAATAATTAAGCTTATATGAAAATTTCTTAGCGTTGGGGTACATCTTTTCAAATTAATAAAAAACATAATTTTTTGATGAATAAAACTTAAGTCAATTGCAAATACTTTTATTCACTATTAATAAACTAGTTTATCAGAAAACTAGAGTTTAAAGCCCAATTATTGCGCATATATGAACATTTTTTAGTGTTAGGGTACAGCATTTCAAATTAATAAAAAACATAATTTGTTGATGAATAAAATTTTAGTCAATTGCAAATACACTTATCCACTATAAATAAACGAGGTTTTCAGAAAACTAGAGTTTAAAACCCAATAATTACGCTTATATGAAAATTTCTTAGCGTTGGGGTACATCTTTTCAAATTAATAAAAAACATAATTTTTTGATGAATAAAACTTAAGTCAATTGCAAATACTTTTATTCACTATTAATAAACTAGTTTATCAGAAAACTAGAGTTTAAAGCCCAATTATTGCGCATATATGAACATTTTTTAGTGTTAGGGTACAGCATTTCAAATTAATAAAAAACATAATTTGTTGATGAATAAAATTTTAGTCAATTGCAAATACACTTATCCACTATAAATAAACGAGGTTTTCAGAAAACTAGAGTTTAAAACCCAATAATTACGCTTATATGAAAATTTCTTAGCGTTGGGGTACATCTTTTCAAATTAATAAAAAACATAATTTTTTGATGAATAAAACTTAAGTCAATTGCAAATACTTTTATTCACTATAAATAAACTAGGTTATCAGAAAACTAGAGTTTTAAACCCAATAATTACCCTTATATGAAAATTTTTTAGCGTTGGGGTACATCTTTTCAAATTAATAAAAAACATAATTTGTTGATGAATACAATTTTATTCAATTGCAAATACACTTATCAACTAAAATGAAACTAGGTTTTCAGAAAACTAGAGTATAAAACCCAATAATTACGCTTATATTAACATTTTTTAGCGTTGGGGTAAAACTAGAATTTAGAACTCAATTATTACCTTTATATTAACATTGTTCATTGATAGGGTACATCTTTTCAAATTAATAAAAAACATAATTTGTTGATGAATAAGACTTAAGTCAATTGCTAATACATTAGTCACCTATAGATAGATTAGTAGAAGGAATACTATAATTTAGAACTCAATTATTACGTTTATATTAACATTGTTCATTGATAGGGTACATCTTTTCAAATTAATAAAAAACATAATTTTTTGATGAATAAAACTTAAGTCAATTGCAAATACTTTTATTCACTATTAATAAACTAGTTTATCAGAAAACTAGAGTTTAAAAGCCCAATTATTGCGCATATATGAACATTTTTTAGTGTTAGGGTACAGCATTTCAAATTAATAAAAAACATAATTTTTTGATGAATAAAACTGAAGGCAATTGCAAATACTTTTATTCACTCTAAATAAAATAGGTTATAAGAAAACTAGAGTTGAAAGCCCAATAATTGCGCATATATGAACATTTTTTAGTGTTGGGGTACATCTTTTCAAATTAATAAAAAACATAATTTGTTGATGAATAAAACTTTTGTCAATTGCTAATACATTAGTCACCTATAGATAGATAAGTAGAAGGAATAACTATAATTTAGAAA